>NC_071393.1:98110451-98385087 GCF_022682495.2 Desmodus rotundus
CCTCCTCGCACAACCAGAACTGATAGAAAATCGAACGGCAAGGAAGTCCGACACCAAGGAAATAAAAGATAAACATTCATCCAGACTGGTAGGAGGGGCGGAGACGGGCACCTGGGCAGAGAGGACTCGCGTGGCCGTGGCGGGACCAAGACTGGCGGAGTGTGGGACGAACAGGGCAGGCAGTCCGACCACTAGCAGACCCTGCGACCCCACATTCATGCAGATAAACCGAGAGGGCCGGACTCAGAGTGGTGGAGAACGGGGCAGGCAGAGCGGCGGGTAGCACCCTGCGGCCCCACATTTGCACACAGATAAACCGGACAAACAGCTGGGATCCGAAGCAGACCACGCAACCCAGGGCTCCAGTGCAGGGAAATAAAGCCTCAAACCTCTGATTGAAAACGCCCGTGGGCGGCAGTGGGAGAGACTCCCAGCCTCACAGGAGAGGTCATTGGAGAGACCCACAGGGGCCTGGGGCATGCACAGGCCCATCCACTCAGAAGCCAGCACCAGAGGGGTCCAGTTTGATTGTGGGTGGCGGAGTGAGAGACTGAGATCTGGTGGAGAGGGGAGCGGGCGCCATTGCTCCCTCTCGGCCCCTCCCCCACGTACAGTGTCACAGCACAGCGACCAGAGTTACCCCGCCCTGGTGAACACCTAAGGCTCCACTCCTTAAAGTAACAGACGCACCAAGACAAAAAAAAAAAAAAAAAATTGGCCCAAATGACAGAACACTTCAAAGCTCCAGAAAAAATACAACTAAGCGACGAAGAGATAGCCAACCTATCGGATGCACAGTTCAAAACACTGGTTATCAAGATGCTCACAGACTTGGTTGAATCTGTTCGAAAAACAGATGAAAAAATGAAGTCTATGCCAAGAGAAACAGAGGAAAATGTACAGGGAACCAATAGTGATGCGAAGGAAACTGGGACTCAAATCAATGGTGTGGACCAGAAGGAAGAAACAAACATCCAACCAGAAAAGAATGAAGAAACAAGAACTCGGAAAAATGAGGAGAGGCTTAGGAACCTCCAGGACATCTTGAAACGTTCCAACATCCGAATTATAGGGGTGCCAGAAGGAAAAGAGGAAGAACAAAAAATTGAAAACTTATTTGAATAAATAATGAAGGAGAACTTCCCCGATCTGGCAAAGGAAATAGACTTCCAGAAAGTCCAGGAAGCTCAGAGAGTCCCAAAGAAGCTGGACCCAAGGAGGAACACACCAAGGCACATCATAATTACATTACCCAAGATTAAACGCAAGGACCTACATCCAAGATTACTGTATCCAGCAAAGCTATCATTTAGAATGGAAGGGAAGATAAAGTACTTCTCAGATAAGGTCAAGTTAAAGAAGTTCATCATCACCAAGCCCTTATTATATGAAATGTTAAAGGGAGTTACCTAAGAAAAAGAAGATAAAGAATATGAACAGTAAAAATGACAGCAAACTCACAGTTATTACCGACCATACCTAAAACAAAAACAAGAGCAAACTAGGCAAACGACTAGAACAGGAACAGAACCATAGAGAGGGAGATCACATGGAGAGTTGTCAATAGGGGAGTGGGAGGGGGAGAGGGAGGGAAAGGTACAGAGAATAAGTAGCATAGATAATAGGTGGAAAATAGACAGGGGGAGGGTAAGAATAGTGTAGGAAATGTAGAAGCCAAAGAACTTATAAGTATGACCCATGGACATGAAGTATAGGGGGGGAATGTGGGAGGGAGGGGGTGGGCAGGATGGAGTGGAGTGGGGGGGGATGGGACAACTGTAATAGCATAATCAATAAATATATTTAAAAAAAGAAAAAAAAAGAAAAAACAAACAAACAAAAATATTGACATAACCAAGCTAGAATCTTATTTATCTCAAAGAGCCAGAATCCTGAAATTCATTATGCAATCCAGGGCTAGTGCAGCAACTCTCTGTTAGGGACCCAGGGTCTTCATCTTTTTTCTCTGCCATCCCATGTTCAGATGTAGACTTTGTCTTCATGCTGTCACCTTATGGTCCCAAATTGGTCTCTGTACCTCAAGGCAGGAGGAAAGGGGAAGGGCCAAGAGGCAAGACCTTTCTCCTATCTCACTTTTTTATTCTGAAAGGAATATCTTGTCAAGAACTATGGAGAGTCTGAAATTTCACCCTATTAACAAGCTAAAATTAGTCTGCCGTGGTTTCATGGATGCTGGCAGAAGTCACGAGACTCCTGGGTCAGAGATAAAGGACTTTATTTCCCACAGCACATCAAGTGGCAGGAGTATCAGCATTATTTGTCACAGTTCTCCTTGCCCTCAAGACCCAAGGGAGCAATACAGAGGGGCCCGCAGGAATGCATTCCAAGAGAGGAAACTGAACTTAGAAACTCAAATCTTGCAGAATGGTCAGTAGGTAAGTCTGACTTGTGCCCTGGAGTAAAACACTATCTCTGTCTTCCAAGATTTGGAGAGGCAGTATGTCTCTCTTCCAGGATTTTCTGCCCTGCAACCATCTTTGGGAAGAGAATGTAAACCAAAAGATAGTGCCTCTGCTTGCAAGATAAACAGATACAAGAGAGACCAAGGAGAATTGTCTCCCAACAATACCTTCCTCAGGGACTTCTGCCTGAATACTATTGGCCAGAACTACATCATGTGGCCACCTCTAACTGCAAGGGAGGGTGTGAAACTGAGTATTTTTGGCTGAGCACATTGCTGCTCTAAATAAAATTGTGGTTCTGTTAGTGAGGGAATGCAAGCGAGGGATGGAGCTTGGCAAAAACTGTGCACAAGTGTCTTCGTCTGCGTTCCCGATGTCTTTCCCCAGTGCATAACACATCTTATGACACTTTATTTATTGAACCTGCCAGAAATAATTTGTACAACTTAGGAGAAAACTCCTAGTCAAGTACCATTTTCCGTATTTCAAATGAGCCATTGGTGATTCAGTGCAGACTTTTAATGTCACAACTACATTGAATATCTAAGTGTATAAGCCCATAAATCCTTAGAACTCTCTTCATTTAAAACATCCATATTAATTATTTTACAGACTATTTTTTGAGAGATGAGAATAACAATTCTTTTAAGAAAATGTTTATGTCATGAAATTTCCCCCAAATCTTTGAGTCTCTATAGCCTGAAGGACACATACTACTTTGTGAACAGATAGGTGTTTGGTAAGAGGTTTATAAATATAACTTTTTCTGCTTTCATTTATTTTAAGAAGATTTTTTCACCTCATGACAGTCATTTGGGGCTGACAACGTTACCATGGTAACCCTGCTCCAAAATGCTGGATGCCAGTAAATATTGATCTTAAGCACGTCGACACCTTCCACTACAGTGCTCACCCCCTTCCCGGAAGGAGGCTTTGCTCAGAGCACTGGGGTCAAGGAGCCCACACCCAGCGGGGAGGAGGTGTGATAACGGAAACTGACTGGACTTTCCTCCCAGGAGCCAGTCTAAGGACTCCATTGAGCACCCTGGCTCAGCCCACATCATCACCGCTCTGCATTTCCACAGAAACAGACAGGGCAACACTTTCTGTTCTTTTCAGCTGCCTTGTGAGAGCTCAGCAGCTCAGTCAGTGCATCACCTAAGGCATAGAGGGATAATTTCAGGTGTGAACGGACTTGCCTTCCTCAGAGGCAAAGAAGTTTGCAAATTAATTTTCAAGGTCCTTATTTCATGATTTTGAAATTTAAAAAAAAAATGCTTCTCCCCTGAATGGGAGGGTGAGATTTTGGCCTGGGCAATGCGCTAGGAACTTAATGATTGACCCAGATCATGTCCAGGGATGTCGTGGAGCAGGCTGACCACAGTTGTCCACCTCTGTCCTGTAAGCGGGGAGAGCCTCTGCCCTTCAGTGAGGATCTATGAGGATGAGAAAGGGGAGACTGGTTGGAGAGAGCGGCTCTGAGAACTTAGCCTCCTTGCCAAGAACTAATGGACGGTCTTCAGTGTGCATGAAAAATATGCTCTGCACGGGGACCAGAGAAGCCGCAATGAGGCCTCCACAGCCCCGATTTGGCGTCAGGCTATTGCGGTGTGCGAAGACCTGGATGCGCTTATTCTGCTCTCCGCTGTAACTGAGAAAAAACCAAACCCGCAAAGGTTCAATGAGACACAGCCGGGTCACACAAAAGGAATTTGAACCAAGATAACGTTAGTTACATTTTATCCACGTGTTCCTGAAGCCTGTGCACTTCCAGTTGAACAAATGTGACTCAGCTTTCATCATTAGATTAAAATGGAATCCGATCAGCATAGACTTTGTATAGTTAAGAGAAGCTACATATATACACGTGGGCACACAGGTATCTTTTGATAGGTCAAGAACTACTGACAGAATTCAAGGATCTGAGACATTTCCCTTTCTTATCATCTCTGTCCTGTGTTGGGAGGGGCCAATATGTGTTTTGGTGAAGTGAGTATCCAGGGAGAAAGTGCAATAGAAATCGTTCACCACTTTCTTACTGGTGGCGATAGCTCGCCTCTGTGGAGCTCTGACTGGGGGCCGGCGCTGTTCTTCAGTGCTTTACAGCAGGACTTTGTTGAATGCTCCTTAACAGTCCTATCGGGTGAATATGACTATAAGTCCCACTATGTATTTGTGGCAACTGAGGCACAGAGAAGGTAAGTGACTTGCCCAACATCACACAGCTGGTTGTACAGGTCCCGTGTCCCTTGTGTAAAATGAGGTACACCACAGCTCTCCTCCCCACCTGCCACCCGCTTCATGGCTCAGGGTCCTCTGGGCAAAATACTGCAGCAGGGAGGGGAGAGGATGTCAGGCTGTGGTATGCTGGAGTGGAAAAAACAGAGGGAGGACTTAAAGTCAAGGTAAAAACAGTGTCTCAAGGATGGTGTGATGTCTCACCAGTGAAGTAGTGTTCAGGCTCCCCAGCCTCAGAGGCCTGTCCAGGGTTTCTTTGCTGCCAGGGCCACGTTGCTCAACTGCCTGGAGGGTGCTGCAGCCCTGGAAAGGAGCCCGGGCTGTCAGGCTGCCAGGTCCTGGCTGGTTTTCTACTCAACGACAGAGGCGAATGTCATTCCTCAGTAAGTTCTCCTTCAAATGACCTTTCTGAGATAAGCCCTATCTGTTTCACTATCTGTGCTCCTCAGTATTTCTTCATCAGCACCAAAAAGACATATCCTCTGAGAGCCAACCAGTGTCCTTGGGTGCTGGTGACTATTTGCGCTCCTAGGGGAGTGGAGTCATTCCCATTATTGCCTTTCTGACAGTGTTATGATGCCCAAGAACAGACTGGCTTATCAGCAAAACACACCTCTTTTTAGTTGATGCTGCCTGTTTTCCCAGGAGAATAAAGCTCTGTTTAAGCCAAGTTATGCACAGGAAATACTTGGAATTGTGATGTCATCATCTGTTGTTGGAAATTGAAAAGCAGAGGGGACGTATGCCAACACCTTCTTTTGGAATTTATCTGCCCTCCCAATATAGGAACAGAGCCTCTTATAGCTCAGACTCTCCACCATTTATCTTTGGCCGTCAGAATGACGAATGCCTCTGGCCCTGAAACATGCGCCATCACAAACATTTGTTTAGAATGAATATGATTAGATCAATTAACAAGCTTTCTAAATCCAAATCAAGCCCTCTCGGTTAAACCTATAAAGTCAGGTCTCATAGGTTTAGTTTTAAATTTAAAGCAATGCTTTAAAGCATAATTTAGCCCTGGCCGGTGTGGCTCAATTGGTTGGGTGTCGTCCCATCAATGGAAAGGTCGCAGGTTGGGTTCCCGGGTCCATGTTTCTCTCTCACGTCAGTGCTTCTCTCCCTCCTTCCCCTTTCTCTAACATCAACAAGCATGTCCTCGGGTGAGGATTAAAAAAATAAAAATAAAATAAAAATAAAATGTTAAAGCATAATTTACCTGTTCCTCTGAAATTTTGAACTTAAAAATAACCCAGTTGGGGATAATTGTTCGTTTGCTTAATAATGTTTTTATTTGAAAAGACATAATAGAAAATAAAATTTTGAGTTTTTTACAACAATAGCTTTCAGTTTATTATCACAATCAAAATGGGAAAGTTCATGTGAAAGAACTAGATTCTTCTGAAAGGTATTCTTTATATAGGACTCAAAGTAACACATTTTGTTAGCGTTATCAGACATTATTTGCATGCTTTGTGCAGGTGAGGTAGGGAGGAGCAGATGCTTCCTCTCTATCTAGGCAATAACTCACTTCATTATTAGTGTTTGACTTTTCCTTGCATGTGCTCTTCATTGATGGCTGAGCCCTGCAATGCTATCGATGAGGCCTGAAGTGCACAGTAAGGGTCAGAAGAACTGGAGAGAACTAAAAAAAACATCATCATTCTGGCCTCCCTCAGTTACCCACACCCAGGCAAAATCATACCCTGTTATCCATGAAGATTTGGAGAAGCCCAGCCCTGACTCAGGTGCTGATGCTGACCATGATCGTGTTGCCCTAGGCCACACAGGCCTCATCCCTGGGGTTTAGAACACTAAGGCCAGAAAAAAGTTAGGAACCGACTCTTGAAGAGCAGACCTGTGTTGGAAAGCACATAGTTCTAGGGAAAGACTAATGAATGGAGAAGGGTAAGTAGGAATGGGGTCTAACTGGAGCATGACAAAGACAAAGTTCAAGTGTGCAATGAGTTAAACTGAAGCCAAGGTTCTCATGAAAGACTAATGTTGTCTAATAAAAGACAGTCGGTGCTCAAAACATGCTTCTAACTGAATAAATCAGAAGCTGCTGGCCAGGGCTACCTGGGTAGGGTGCAGTAGAGAACCAGCTTGGGATGTTAAGGGTCCATGAAGAGAGTAATTGCAGTTTGAACCAGGAGGTCTCCTTGGAAACAGGCACCAAGCAGCAGAACTAAACAAAGAAGTCCAACTTGTTTGATAAGTAGGGTGGGGCAGAAATTGCTGGTTGCCTACCCAGTGTCTACTCTCCCATTTTACTGTAGGAACACAGCCCAGATTTTAATCTGGGTGTCAGTGTACCCAGCTAAAAGACTACATCTGTCAGTCACATTTGCAGCTGGACTGGCCATTGAGACATAAACAGAAGTTGTTGGGTGGGTCTTTTGTGAAGACTCCTTGAGAGGGGCTGGACTACGAACACACTCATTTTTTCTCCTTCTTCCTTCCATCTGTACCTTCCTGGAATAGGAAGATCAATGTGCTGGCTGGAGCTCCAGCTGCCACATTGGACCATGAAGTGGCTCTGAAGATAGAAGCTATGTAACAATAGCAGAACAAAAAGATAGAGGAAACCTGGGACCTTGATGACACCATAGTCCCCAGACCAGCCAGATTCAAGCCTTCTTTTGTATGATACGAGAAATAAGTTTCTATCTTGTTGAAATCACTGTTATTTCCTCATTCATCTGAGACAGCACAAGCCTAGGGATCTTGGGAAGGCTTTGACTAAAGAGTGGAAAATTTAGGAGTTTTGTTTTTTGGTGTGTTTATTTAAGTTAAGTAAGCTATAAGAAAAAGGTAATTTAAGATGAGAATATACTGCCTCTGAGATCAGTTATAAAAAAGAATCAAGGGGTTATAATATTGTATTATATACTTACTTAGCTTAAACCAAAAAGACGCTTTATTTATGTCATTGAAAACTCCAGAGTCAGGTAGGGGTATGTAGTAGCTGGAGAAGTCAGTGAAGTCCCAGTGACTGCATGGTACTAGTCTATCATGGTACTGTTTATCCTACCCGGAGTGGGTCTGCCTTGGGCCCGCCAGTAGTGTGTGGGTCCTTGACATCACGCAGGGAAGATTTCACAACACAAGTCCTGGTGATTTTGAGAGTATGTTTATGACAGCTGAGGACAGTGAAACAAGGAAGGGCTTAAGGTAGAAGAAGCAACAAGAGAGATAAAGTCAGTGAAAAAGGAGGCCTTGGAGACAGGTTCAGGGGGTAAGCTGGGGATGAGCTGCCTCTGCCCAATGCTCCCCTGTTTGCAAGTCTCGTGGGATCCCTTCCAGTTTAGGAGGAAAACGGCAGAGATACAAGGCTGGGGTGTGCTCTAGTGAGAGCACCCAAAGGTTCTTTGTCCTGAGGCTTTTTATCTTCCTTTGGTCCGCCCACCCAAATCCTAGGGGAGGCCTCAGGGGAGGGTCTTAACAGAATATTCAAAGCATTTCAAAGAAAGACCAGGACCAAGGCCATTCTGCCCTGGGACAGTGTAGAATGTGTAAACCATTTGCTCCTCAGTGTCCTTGGTTAGGGAAGATAAAACCCTGTGATTCATTAGCTGCCTGTAAATTGCTCAAATCATTTGGCCTTGTTTAATTATTTTCCCTCAGTTTCCCTTATTCCACTTGTCAAGGAATTTCCCTTGCTTCTTACTATCCTGTCACAGCCCTGGCTTTATTCTTAGGCTGGCTCACCTGATGACCTCAAGATCCCAGAGACCCTTGGTAAAGTCTCCTTGCATCTGGGCCAGGGGCCCATCTCCAGACCAGTATCTGTGGCAAGGATGGCGAGGAACGTGGAGCCCACTGGATGGCTGAGGACTTCCAAGGTCCACCCAGACAACTGCAACTAGGTTAGTCCTCCCAACTGCATGGGTGGGAAGTATGGAATCTTGATAGGAAGGGGAGGAAAGGGGATGCAGGTGGGGAGGTTGCCCCATGTCCTGTATCTCTCCTGGCCATTCTTACCAGGTAGTGTTATTTAAAAGTCTTACACTTTTAAGAAGGCAAAGGTCTTTTGCTCTCAAAAGACCTTTGGGAGCAAAGGTCTTTTTTACTAGCCAGTATGCCAATATTGGTCTGTGGTAAGGCATGGGATTTCTAGAGAATCTTTGCCATTCTTACTGTCACTTATTAATTGAACAGTAAACTTTTCTGGGATACTGGTTATGTGTGATACAACCAGAAGGTCTTGCCTGAGAGGATGGGCACATATTAAGACATAATGATTAGTGGCTAGCCCACGGGGGCACACATACTCTTTATGAAGGTCAGAAGCAAGTATGAGGGTGTAGGAAATAGGACAGGTCAGCGTTGCTAGTGATGAGGGAATGGAGTAGGAGCTGGGTATTGGGGATACCCAGAGACAGTGAACCTCTGTGGGCCCCACACCAAGGCCCCTGGGGAGGTTGTTGGTTCTGTGAACCTGAGAAAGGGAATGCAGGATGTGAGGGGCACAAGTAGGGGCTTCAAACTGTGCCTGTTTTGCTGTCTTACCAGGGCTGGCTTTTTGATTGGGGTTCTGATCCCCCTGGAAGTCTCTGGGGATAGATGGGTAGAGTTAGTGGTTCTTAATTTGGGCTTTACAGGTAAAATGCTAAGAAGTGAGAGAAATTCCTGAAACTCCTGGGGAGAGTCTTCCCCAGGCCAGCTAGCTTGCCGCTCTCCTGACCCTGGAACAGCTTCTTGGGCTTTTCAGTTTATCATGACACAATTCTTTCTTTCTGCAAGAGTCAGGGAATAAGGGCTGCATAACCCAAATAGTTCACACAGCATGCTATTTGTCTCTATTTAAAATCATCTCCCATGGGGTTCAATTAACAATGTACATGTCAAATTATGTCACACCCATCACTTGCTCTAATTTGGTTAGGCTGGGTCAGGCAGTCCCTGAACTGACAGAGCTGTTCACCTCCCAGCATGCCATCACAGCTGCGGTGCCCGACTGCCCTTGGCCTCAGTTGCATCAGGGTGTAACATCCACTAGGAAGTATCAGGCAGTGCTACGGGAAAGGTCAAGCTCATGACGACAGTGGCCTGTCATCAACCCCCTGTGTCAGATCTTTGCCCCTAGACACTGAAGTATGTGGGCTTGAGTCATGGCTCTGTCATTTAGCAGACATGTGATCTTGGGCAAGTTCTTTAAATATTTTGAGCCTCGTTTTCCACATCTGTAAATGGGAATGCTCATACCACTTCATTTGTATGAGGATTAAATACGATAATGTATATGAAGTGTTTGGCAGAATGCCTGTACTTAATAACAACTCAGTGCTAGCTATTTATTATTAGTAGTAGTATTTAATTTCTTATCGTGTTCAGTCTTTCAAAATTGGGTCTCCTCCCATGATCACCCACAGGAAATATTTTACCAGGCCTCCAGAAACCAAGAGAAGGCAGGCAGGCCTTCCTGGAGGGCACACAGGGTAGCCAGAAAACCCACAATGATATTTTGACATCCGAATTATTAAAAATGTGGCAAGAGTGACCTGGACTTCAAGAATAGCTTTGTGTGGGTACAGAAAGCTTATTTTTTTGCCCAGGAGCAAATCACCAGATGCCTTTGTGTGGCCATTCAATCGGTCTCCAGAGCACTGAAGAAGCAGACATAAGGGTGGCAGTCCTTCTCTCTATGGTATAAAGAGGTAAACGGAGGCACAGAGAAGTCCACACTTACATACACGGTTCTTTTCCCCACCTTGCAAAGAACAAGTGAAACTGTGGTAATGATAGAGCTGGAAGCAGAATCTCCTGCTCAGATGACCTGAGACTGAGACATCTGGTCATAAACCACAACGGAAGCCAATATGGGGAAATTATCTGGGGTTACTTTACATTCACGAAGACTATGCTCTGACCCTCTTTCACATTCAGAACCTCTGGGTAGTCTGGAGGCCCCTTTATGAGCGCATCCAGGAGGAGGTGGTGTGCTGTAGGAAAAGCCCTGGGTTACATTCAAGAGACCCAGTCCTGTCAAGCCAGCTGCATGGCCTAGGAAAAGTTAAGTAATCTGGGATTATATTTCAGAAACAGAGGTGAAGACTTTGGACAATATCAGTGGTTCCCAAACCTGCCTGTTCAGGAGACTCACTCTGTGTGTGTGTGTGTGTGTGTGTGTGTGTGTGTGTGTGTGTGTGTGTTGGGGGAAGGAGGTATGAGAGCTGCAGCCCGGGAACCTGTATTTTGAACCTGTTCTAGGTGATTCTGAAGAGCAGCCACCATTGGTAACCCCAGAGCAGATGTTATCTAAGATGCTCACAGGGCTCTGATGTTTTCTGACTCTGGAGCCCCTTTTAGCACATTCCATGCTATTCAGTCCAGAGGAACTGGCAGCCCTCATAGTGGACCCCCATGAGAAAGTCAGTGTGTGACTTCAGGGAGCAGCCGGCATGGCCCAGTGTCCTGCTCCAGGACTGCCAGGTGTGCTCGGGCTCCTGGACACACCTGTTTCTTGGCTGGTTCAGCTTTGGAGCCTGTGGATAGGGCTCTCCGGGTCCAGCAGTGCTGGGCCCTGACTGTGATCATCTACTGCCTCGCTCCTGGAGATGCGGGCCTTGTCACCACTGTGCTGTGGTTTCAGACACAGAGTCAGCCCCAAGTCTGAGGAGCATGTCAAGAACCCTGACAAGCAGGCCTTGCCTCACTGAGGCAGGTCTCCTTCACGTGAGCTTTTGAATTTGGTCACGTGTCTCCAGTTGTCCCAGGACTGTGGAATGCTAAGGCTAAAGCTGCCTTTAGCTCTTCTTTTGAAAGTGTCAATTATGGCTTAATCCTGACATTCTTTGGCTTTAGTAAATGGGGAAGAGGCTTTTATGTTTTACATAGTGGCTCTCACGGCTGACTTGAATCCGGAAATGTGTGTCTAGACTCCCACTGAGTGGCAGAGAGAACAGGGGAGTGGTGTCCCCTCACTGCCTGCAAGGTACCTAAGCAGGAAGGGGGGCAGCACGCACGTGTGCTGGGGGGAGGAGAGGAGAGGGCATTTTCTTAAAAAAATAAATGTCCATTTATTTTCCGGTCAAGATGGTGGCATAGGTAAACACCGCTTGCCACCTCGCACAATCACATCAAAATTACAACTAAAGTGTAGAACAACCATTGTTCAGAAAGATCGGAAATTGACTTGAATGGAAGTCTGACAGCTACGGAATTAAAGAAACCACATCCATCCAGACTGGTAGGAGGGGCAGAGATGTGGAACAGGCTGGTGTTGTATCCGCATATGGTGGATAAAATTTTGGGAGGGGTATCTTGGGAGTGAGGAGTCCCAGCCCCACACCAGGTCCCCCAGCCAAAAGTTCCAGTGCCAGGAAGATAAGTCCCCATAGCTTCTGGCTACAAAAACCAGCGGGGATTGAGTTGGTGGAAGACATTGCAGGAGTCCCAAGTAGTTCCTCTTCAAGAACCCACACAAGGACTTACTCAGACTCACTCCCTCTGAGCTCTGGCATCAGGGTAGCAGCTTGAAAGGCACCAGGGGTACACAGGGAGGAACTGAAGTGTCTGACATCAATGTGGGAACTGCAGGACAGTTTTCTCTCAGACAGAAAGGAAGGCAGAGGCCACTGTCCCTTTGTTGAGCCCTCCCCCAATAGAACTACAGAGCCAGCAGGTGGGTGCCATACCTGAAACACTATCAACCTGGCTAACACTGTTTGCCCTGCCTTGGAGATCCCCTGAGACTCCATGCCACCCAACTTGTGAGCCTACCCAAGCTGTTAATAATGACTTTTCCATATGAATAGCTGATTTTGGCTCATGCTTCACAACTTCCTAAATCTTATCAAACAAGCAATAGCCAATCTCAGTAAGCCCCCAGACCTCATACTTCTTGCTAAGTGGCCCCAGGCCTGACACTAGCAGCAGCCAGCCTAGATTCATAGCTTGGCTTTGCCTGGGAATCTTCAAGCCCAGCACAAGTAGCAGCCATCTCAGACTGCTTTATGACTCAGAAAGGGCAGCCCAGGCAAAATACAGGTGGGGGCTGACCTTGGTCTGTACCACCTGGGAAACTCCAGGGCCAGTGCACCCAGTGGACAGCTACAGACTATATCAGAGCACCACCACCCTGTCCCTGCACAGCTGATCCTCCACAAATGGTGGAAGTTGGTGGTTAGTGGTCACAGCCAGTCCTTGCAGCTGACTAGCCTGGGTAAATCCCTCCAAGTGATCTGCCAACAGCAATCAAGCCTCAACTACAACAGGAGGGTGTACTCAGCCCACATAAAGGGTACACCTCAAGTACCCAGCTTGGGTGATAGGGGAGGCTGTGCCACTGGACCCTACAAGACACCTACTGCATTAGGCCAGGCACAAAGTCAAAGACACAAAGTCAAAGTAACTCTGCCTAACACATAGAAACAAACTCAGGGAGGTTGTCAAAATGAGGAGACAAAGAAACATGGCCCAAATGAAAGAACAGATCAAAACTCTAAAAAGAACTAAACACAATGGAGAGAAACAATCTATCAGGTGCAGAGTTCAAAACACTGGTTATAAGGATGCTCAAACAGCTTAGTGAGGACCTCAAGAGCATAAAAAAGATCCAGTCAGAAATGAAGTATACACTAATTAAAATAAAGAACAATTTACAGGGAAACAATAGCAGAGTGGATGAACCTGAATCAAATCGATGATTTGAAATATAAGGAAGCAAAAAACAACTGACCAGAAGAAGAAGAAGAAAGAAGAATCCAAAAAAATAAGGATAGTGTAAGGGTCCTCTGGTACAACTTCAAGTGTGCCAAAATTTGCATCATAGGGGTTCCAGAAGGAGAAGAGAAAGAGCAAGAAATTGGAAGTCTATTTGAAAAATAATGAAAGAAAACCTCCCTAATTTGGTGAAGGAAATAGACATGCAAGTCCAGGAAGCACAGAGAGTCCCAAACAAGATGGATGCAAAGAGGTCCACTCCAAGACACATCATAATTAAAATGCCAAAAGTTAAAGATAAAGAGAAACTTAAAAGTAGCAAGATAAAAGAATTTAGTTATCTATAGGAGAGTTCCCATAAGACTGCTAGCTGATATCTCAAAAGAAACTTCCCAGGCCAGACTGGACTAGAAACATATTCAAAGTCATGACAAACAGGGACCTACAGCCAAGATTACTCTACCCAGCAAAGCTATCACTTAGTTTCAAAGGGCAAATAAAGAGAGTCCCAGACAAGAAAAAACTAAAGGAGTTCATCATCACCAAGCCATTATTACATGAAATGTTAAAGGAACTTATTTAAGAAAAAGATCAAAACTATGAACAATAAAATGGCAAAAAATACAAATCTATCAACAATTGAATCTAAAAAACAAACTAAGCAAAAAGAAGAACAGAGGCAGAATCATGGATGTAGAGAGCATTTTGATGTTTACCAGATGGAGGTGTGGGGTATGGGGGAATGGCTGAAGAATGAGTGGATTAAGAAGCACAAATAGGTAGTTACAGAATAGCCATGGGGATGTAAAGTACAGTTAGGGAATGGAGTAGCCAAAGAACTTATACGTATGACCCATGGACATGAACAATGGTGTGGGACTGCCTGAGGGAGAGGGGGTGCTGGGTGGAGGTGGGCAAAGGGGCAAAAACTGAGACAACTATAATAGCGTAATCAATAAAATATTTTTAAAAATAAATGAACCTGCTTTGGTTGATGTTAAAAAAACAAACAAACCGAAAACAACCTCCAGGAGCCAAGCGTTGGCCCTGCCATCGTGATTTGTCAGGGCATTGTGAATGGGGAGAGAGATGGGCAGGATGAGATCCCAGAACAACCCAGGTGCAATGTTGGCCCCACTGGTCAAGAACATATTCAATTTGGTGGTTACGAATTTTGAGCCTAGTCCTTGAAAGTATCCTGGACCAAGAGGATCCATTCCTACCTCTAGGCTGAGCCATTCTAGGGTAAAACCAAACCAACTCCTTGGCAAAGGTCAGTGGTAATGTCAGTAACATCCCAGACACCTGTTCCCATGGGATTCTTCTGCCAGGCAGCCAGATGGCTCATTATGACCAACACACAGCCCTCCAGGCCCGGTGCCATGGCTTGCTGGCAACAGACAGCATGAGGGACAGGGACTTAATCTCATTCCTCAGAGTATATCCTAGAGCATCCTGCCAAAGATCCCCTTGTTGAGATCAGCAAACTCAAGGGACACTGGGGAAGATTTCCTTAGAGTTTATTTCAAAGGGACTTCTAAACTTCAGACAGGTAATACAAAATGAAATACTTGTTACTTGCCAGGAAGTGGTTGAGTTCTTTCTGTCACCATAATGCCATTATTTGGTACTATTTCAAGAAAGCGATCCATGTATAACCCAGAGGGTTTCAATATTTAAAATAAATACACAAACAAACAAATTGGAGGTTGGCATCACACTTATTAACTGCCTGAACAGTACACAATTCTGTTCTGGACATCCGGCCATCAGCAACTGGCAGGAACTTGCACTGTTCTCGTTTAAATGTATCTGTTAATAGATGGTTTGACTGCACTTTTTTTCTTTGACTTTTCAGTAGTAATTCAACACTGAAAAGGAATGTGATGTTTGTAGCTTATGTTTCTCCTCAGGAACAAAGAAATCTGGCAGCACACACACACAGGTATGGATGCTCACACAGGTGTGGGCCTGCCTTCAGAGTTATGCGCAATTATTATTTTTTAGTTGGAGTGTGTGTTTGGGGGACAAGGGGACAAAAGCCACTTCTTCAGAGGGGGTGCTCCACACTGCATCTTCCTCTATCCTAAGCCAAGTCCCTGCGCCACCCCGGGGTGTGTGCTGTGCTTTCCTCTGCCTCACTGACTCACCCACAGCACTTCCTTTACCGCCTCCCTCGGGCCTGACCAACCAGAAGTCCCACCACAGTAGAGAGGTTCAAGGTGAGCAACTTCCCTGGCCCTGAAGGCCAGAGGCGGGTGGCCTCGAGGACAGGTCTGAGGCTTGGGGCCACCTCACAGCACAACCATCTTTCTACTTTACATTTTGCTGTAGAACTCCATTGGTTTTCTTTGTCTCAAATGCCCTCATCGGTCCACGTGTCTCCTAAAGTCTCCTCTGGTTTGCTATATCTGAGTCTGCTAAACACAGATAATAAAATGGTGGATGAGACAAGAGGTTTGGTAACTTTAGTTCCTCGTGATATGAGATGTAGACAATATATGTGCAATTTCTCAACATGCACGTGGCCTAAACACTGTCACACGCAGCATCTTGAGAATAGAGTGACTTTAATTTTTTTTTTTTTTTAAGGAATGTGAGGAATCCAACAAACACAAATCACCTGAGAACACTTACTCTTTTCCAGGCACCATCACAAGACCATAAAATTCATTGTCAGAGAACCCCTGCCCTCTAAAGTTTCACAGTTTGTTGGAAAGAGATTCTTGTTAAAAAGTAAAAATCCAAATTACTCTTGCTTCTCATGTTAGGTCCTTATATCTAGGGGTCAGCCACCGCCTGACAAGTGCCGTGAGAGCATGGATCCATGGGCTGAACGTGGCTCCCACTCTCTGGGAACCAAATGTCCTCAAAGATTTGGAAGGAACATTGATTTTTTTTAAATTAAAATAACCACAAACCTACCCTGGAATAACATACAAAATCACATAGCTCACCCCGTCCCCAATTGCACCCCTCCTTTATGCATGTTTCCTCAGTGGAAGGGGGCTGCTCCTTAAGACAGGGGTTCAGGGGGAAACAGAGGGGCAGAGGGCACAGTGGAGAAGAGGGAGGAAGCAGGGCCTGCCAGCGGGGCAGCGGAGAGGGGAGAGGCACCGAAATGGTGTCAACCACAGAAAGGAGCCCTGAGAGGGGAGGTTGGGGCATTCCTGTAGAAGCCCACGGGCCCACTTAAAGGGAGAAATACAGAAATGTCCTTGGGGACCCTGTGAACACCAACAGTTCTTCATTTTTTTTCCATGATATTTTCTTTTTTTAAAAAATTAATTAATTTATTTTTATTCAGTTACAATTGTCTGCATTTTCTCCCCTTCATTTTGAATCAGAAATGAGGGAGAGACATTCACTGAGTGCTTCTGACTGGGAGGAGACACAGCCTCAGAAGCAAGCCAGGGTCTTCTCAGCAGCAGCCTTGTCTGCTTTGAAGTTCTGGGCCACTCTCCCCAGGAAGTGGGGAGGCTCTCCAGCGACTGAAACAGAGAATTTGTGTAGAACAGAAAGAGCCGAAGGAGGCCTGCATGCCCTCCAGCACAGCAGCCTGGCAGGAAGCTCTGCTGAGTAACTTTGGTTTTAGTTGGAAACCTTCTGTCATGTTCCTGTGGTGGCAGCAGCAGTGGGGAGTGTGGTTTGATTTCCTCCTTCCTTGCAGTAGACAGGGGTGGTGGGTGAGGGGACGGAGCAAAGGACAAGCAGAGAAGCGACCTTGGGAGGAGGTGGAGGTCACTACAGTACAGAAGGTTTTCAATTCGTAAAAGCACTTCTGCTGTGAGGAGAACGAGAGGCATTCGCCTGTGGAACTGGCCACTGGAGATTCCAGAGGAGGGACCCGCCCAGGCCTCCTGACTTGTGGCTTTAATTATCCAGTTACTCATTGGTTTACTGTCATCCAAGTTTAATAATGACCTGTGAGCAAAAATGTTGCCCAGGCAAAAAAAAAAAAAAAAAAGAAAGAAAAAAACGAAAGAAAGAAAAGGAATGAAACCACTGTGGGCTGCCTTGCAGGCTGAGGCAGAATCCTCAGAGCCCATCAGCCTTGCATAAGTGGGGACTGCCTGTTTTTTCTCTTCTTTCTTTGGAGCTGTGATCTTGAACTCAGGGCCTCAAGCACCAGCCAGTCAGGTCAAACTGGAAAAATTTAGGAGTCAACAGCTCAGAGAGAAATTTCACTAGCACAGAGAACCCTTGAACGGCAGAAGCCAGATTTACAAGCCTGGGAGGGTGTGGGTGAGGTGCTAGGACTCTGCCACTGGCTGCTCACCCAGTTTTTCATGGGAGCTGGCAGATCTCTGTCAGCCCTGGCCCCCTGCCCATGCCCTGGGAGGAACGGGTGTGTTTGGATGGCGTCCTCCTCAATGGGAATAGGCAGGTTTTTGTCCACCTGACCTTGAGCAAAGCCTGAAACTCACCGTGCAGAGCTCGGGCTTCCATGCTGAGAAATCTGATCCCTGGACCTGAACACTCTGCTCTTTGTGTTTTGTACAACAAGATGGTCCTGCTCCTCGCTCAGCTCAGTGAATGTTCTGGCTTCAGCTTCCCTCCCGAGCACCTGACGGTGGCTGTCGGTTTACTGTGACTCACTGCCATTATATCTGCCTGGACTTATATTTCCAGCCTCTCACCAGAGCTGCCGGGACGCCTCTCCCCAGCAAGGCTTTCCACTCAGAGGCTGCCAGGCCAGCAGGAAGGAGACCTCCAATCCATCTGTCAGCATTTGAAAAATTTCGTCCATACATACTTCTCTCTGAACCACCTGGCCTATTTTAGTTTCCCTGAACCATAAAAGCCAGAGGCGCCATCAGCCTGCTCCTCCTCAGGAGCAGGACGCATCCCCCTGAGCACTCGAGGAGCCCCAGCACACTGGTTTCTTTGTGAGGTCATCTGTGCAGCGGTTTCCGGCGCTCTGGCCTCCTTCCTGGTAGCTTCACACGTTCTGGTTTGCCAGAGTTCTGAAGCGGTTTCAGTTCAGTAAAAACATACTGAACATACAGCCCTGTGCTTCACATGGTGGAGGCCACTGAAGTTCCCAGGGGACTTACGGAAGACTTAGTCAAGACTTATCGAAGGAGGGTCCACCCAATGAGAGGCCCAAAAAGAAAGAATTCCATTGTTAATTCGATTGGGAAATCTTAATGATTCAAAACACATGTTTATATATGCGGTGGGCAAAAGTATAGGTTTACAGTTGTGAGCACATGAAACGGTTTATTCTTGTATTATTAATTATTTCATTATCTATTTGTATTACAACTGTAAACCTACTTTTGCCCATCCCATATTAAAGGCTCTGAGAAGTCCTGTACTAAAGACATTCTGTTCCTTTTTTTTAAACCCACCATTTCCCAGCCATGACATAACATTGACCATGGTCTCTTTTCATAGCATGCCTACTTACATCTCAAGGAACTAATTAATATCTTTTAGAATGTAGGTTAGGAAAGGATTTAACAGTGGTTTTCAACCTAAGGAGGCACCTCAATCTCTAAAGAGTGTTTAGACATAGGTGGCGGCATCTTTGGTTGGCACAAAGATGGGGAGGTGTTACCGGCATTTAACGCACGGGGAGGTAGCGATGCTGAACGTCCTGCAAAGCAGCCCCGTCTCCATTAGGCCAAGAAGTGTCCTGCCCCGAGTGCCCACAGCACTTTCCTCGCCCTCTGAGAGGCAGCGGTTGGACAGGTGTTTTTAAAAAAGCACTGTGTTTTTAAAACCTCCTCTGCAGGTTTAAACACCTCCATTGCTATTTGTTTGCCCTCTTCCCTACCCCCTTCCTTACTTCCTCTTGGTTGGGATGCCTGCATGGTGTTACTGCAGAGAGTTCATTCTTGGCCTTTTGTGGGTCTGGTCCCACTTGGTGTCTACTACAGAGAGGAAAAGCGGATGTGGCTTCCACCTCTCCTCACCCGACAGGGAAAAGGGTGTTCAGGGCTCAAGCTTAAGCGAAAACACCTGGAACTCAGCCAATGTCAGGTGACTTGAGAAGGAAAGTGAGAATGGCAGGTGCAGATCTCCATTCTTCCGGGATAAAGCAGCGGAGACACCAACATCCACAACCTGCGACTCAAAGCCAAGGGGTTCGTGTGTCCCTGCTTCTGTCAAAACAGAAAACGCCCATGGCAACTGGCGAGTGTTGCCTGAAACTGCGGTGTGTGTTTAACAAAACAAGGGCGGCTCATTGATACAGTCAACCAGGGAGATTGTGGCGCTGAGCCCAGGAGGCAACAGGTCCCCCTTTGCGGGGAGGAGGGAGCTCGGCGGGTTTCCGGCGCCGCCCGCAGGGAGGGGCGGCTGGGCTGGGCGCGCAGAGTCGCCCAGAGGTCCGCAATCAGCCGCAGCTCCAGAGCGGGTGGGAGAAGTGAGTAATTGACTTTTGACAGGCAGGTGTGATGTCACCAGCCTCCTGCCCCACACTCAACTAAAGTGGCAACGCCTGTCAACTTGCAGCGATCCCCTCCCAGCCCAGAGCGTTTCACATACATTGCTTCTGTGGCTGTTTCCCGCTTCCTTTTTTGAAAAGGGTGTGGTGCATTTTTTAATTATTATTTTGAAAGTATCCCTCAGGGCAAAGTCTTGCAAAGTGCGCAGTTCAATAGCCCCATTTTATCGATGAGGACACTGAGTTCCAGTTGCGTCAGATTTAAGGCCACACTGCTGGTCAGCTGCCAAGCCAGGTGGAGAGCCCTGGGCCCCCACTCCTTCCGCTTTATGTTACCGGCATTCACCGTTGTTCTCCCTTCTTTGATACCCATTGAAGCAAAAGCGTGATTTTTCTCTCTGTTAAGAAGAATTATTAAAACTTGGGGTGGAGGGCAAAAAGCTCTTTCAATATTAAAATAAAGCAACGTCTAACAGGCCCATCTGGGGGTCATCTGGCTCCCTCGGGGAAGGGAACTTCTGCTTGCTGTTTACTATCAAATGGGGTCCAAACGAGCACAACTCTAAAATTAGATGATACTGTGTAAAAGCTGTTAAAATGTAAATGGCTTTTCTGTTCAGTAGAGATGCAAATGATTGCTATCTGGTAGAACAAAATAATCCTAAGGTTACGGTTTTGTTGCTCTGCAGGACATTAACCAGTTTTGTATCTAACTTTGCACTCTTACTTCAGCATTCCCTTTTGTTCTCAGAGTGCACAAAATCTTTGTTCTCGTATCTTCTTTTAAACTAGCGTTGTAACCCTGCAGATTCCCTAATTAATGAATTAATTAAATCATTGGCATACCATCTTTTGTCAAGGCTTCATACTCCTCTTCCTCTGTAGTCCCCTCCCCCATCCGCTATCAGCGGCAATGCACACTACACACCCACTGACCCAGGAGGAGCATACCTAGAACATTGGGGGACCTAGGGATATGTGCTCCCTAACTCTGCAGAGTAAAGGAAATCTCTGTGATTGTCAGAAGCACACTAGAACTGTCAAAACTGCAAACGCAACATGTTGCTTCAAGTAATCTGTTCCCCTCCCCTGTCACATTTTTTATCCTTTTTATGGAATTTATTGGGCTGACACTGGTTAACAAAATTATACACGTTTCAGCCCTGGCTGGGCAGCTTACTTGGGTAGAGCATCATCCTGATAAGTCAAGGTTGTGGATTCGATCCCCGTTCAGGGCACATACAAGAACCAACGAATGAATGCAAAAATAAGTGGAACAACAAATCAATGTCTCTGTCCCTTCCTCTCTAAATAAATAAATCAATACATAATTTTTTAAAAAGGAAAGAAAGGCATCATTTAAAAATGCATGCTGCAGGTGCACAATTCCACAACACATCATCTGTATGCCGCACTGTGTGTTCATTCCCCCATGTCAGGTCTCCTTCCATCCCCACTTATCACCCTGGTACCCTTCTCCGCCCACCTCCCCGCAATCCTTACACTGTTGTCTGTGTCCATGAGTTTTTTTCTCTTTTTCCTCTTTCTCATTCCTTCCACCACCACCCCCTCAACTCACCAATCCCCTCACCCAACAGCTGTCAGCCTACTCTGTCTGTGGGTCTGTCTCTATTTTGCTTGATAGTTCATTTTGTCACATTTTAACTATGTCAGGTCTGTGATCAGTGGTGAAGGGCTCTGGCCCTGGGGACCCCTACTGTGCCTTCGGTCTCTGTAAAGAACCTCTGGCCAGACATACAGTCATACCTATGACCCCACTACCCTCGGCTGAGCACTTGGCCCCAGCAGCAGCTCACTTACTTGTTGGGTGGCCAGGGAAAGCTTAGCCCAACTATACCAATGAGATCCTCTGTCTCGGCAAACTTGACAAAGAGACTTAGAGGGAACACTTGGTACTAAACGAGACTGAGACAAGGCAGGCATTTGAGGTCCTGAAGCAGTAGATGCTTACATAAAGCAGCAGGAAGAACAGAGGCAGAAAAAGGAATACCCGAGTTGCCCTAGTAGCAGAAGGCAAGGATTGATGGCGTCCGCTGCTGCTGAGCTGGCCAGGAGATGGAGTGTCTTTTTTTTCGAAAGCTGTGTTTGATCAAATGGATGAAAAAAATGGGTTCTACAGAAAGTAACCTCACAGGGTGAGCTGATCATTAATTCCTAAATGGGTAGGTTTTAGTGGGTAATCATGCCCCAGGCATGTAACTGCTTTAGCAAAAGGTTTATCTTTGCCTTAAACAAGCCCTGTCCATTGTTCTTCTGCATCTAGGTTAACACACCTTTGAAATGAGGTAACCACCCTCAAAGAGCACATAATCTTAGCTATCCTGTAACCCAATCCCTGCCTTCTTCCTCCCACCTTCCTGTCATCTTCCTTATGTCTCCTCCTCAATTTCAAAGGCATAAAATAAACTGTTATTCTCTGGAGCATTTGAGATCTCGCTTCTAGGCAATTGTCCACAATTTTGGCCCAAATAAACCCATAAAAATTCTCTACAGTTTAGAACTTTATTACGAAGACAATCTTGAAAAACCTCTTAGTTCCTGAACTGCGTCCCGGGCTCTGTCAGGCTCTGCACAAGTTCAACTGCTCCCATTCCTTCCAATAGGCTGAGCCATGTGACTTGTCCTGGGTTACCATTTAGAACCATCATTTAGTTTACAGCCCTTACCTTCTTATCCATATGGGCCCCCCAAAAATCCCGCAAGCTGGAGGGAACCTAGTGAATCTGCTCTTTCTAATAAAATTGTTTAAAAACCCTCTCATCTTTTCTAGTAATTTAAGTACTAATAAAAGAGTTTTATTACTTTTTGTCCTGCCAATTCTCTCCAGGATCATTAAGAATTTTCTAGGAAAGAGCAAATTTCCTTGATGAGAGCTGCCTTTCCTCCCTGTCTCCTTCCATTCATTTATGTTCATTCATTCATTCATTCTCTCCACAAGCACACCATGGATTCTAAAATGGTTAAGGCAATATTCATGCTATGAAGGAGCTCACGATCTTGCAAGGGTTAAAAGAGCGGGGTCGGTGTAGGAGTGAAGTGATAGGATGGGTGTTGTGTGCACTCCAAGGTGGGAGTCCCAGAACCTGGGGTGTCAGCATGGGGTGGGGAGGGGCTCACTCCATGGCCTGCATTGGCAGTTTTTCTCACTGGTTCTCCCACGACCCTTGGCTTTCATGCCTCTGGCCTGGAACCACATGTAACCAAAGCCATATGTTCAAGTTGGATTAATTAAAAGGGGGCCTCAGCAAATTTCTGGTGTTGCTTTAGATGCTTTTGTGTTATAATATCTTTAATATTTTTTTACTGTGTGTTGTTTGTTATGTTTAACCCTGTGGCTGAGATTTTATTAGTCTTTAAAATTTAAGTGGTGAAAGATTTCTGGTCTTGATTTTTAAAAATAATGGTTTATTCTATGAGAACATATCTTCTTTCTTCCAGGTTGGTCCTCAGAGGGTCCAAAGTCCTGATTTTTAATGACTGCAATCTTAACTATAATATTTTATTTATTTACTTATTTTTAAATTATATTTTATTGATTATGCTATTACAGTTGCCCCAGCCAGGGCTTTTTCTTTTTCTTTTTCTTAAATAAGTCCTTTTAACATTCCATATAATAATGGTTTGGTGATGATGAACTTCTTTAGTTTTTTCTTGTCTAGGAAGCTCTTCATCTAACTTTCGATTCTAAATGATAGCTTTGCTGGGTAGAGCAATCTTGGCTGTAGGTCCCTGCTTTTCGTGGCTTTCAATATTTCTTGCCAATCTCTTCTAGTCTGCAAAGTTTCTTTTGAGAAATCAGCTAGCAGTCTTATGGGAACTCCTCTATAGGCAACTAAGTTCTTTTCTCTTGCTGCTTCTAAGATTCTCTCTTTATTTTTCACTTTTGGCACTTTAATTATGATGTGTCTTGGAGTGGGCCTCTTTGCATCCACCTTGTTTGGGACTCTCTGTGCTTCCTGGACTTGCATGTCTATTTTCTTCGCCAAATTAAGGAAGTTTTCTGTCATCATTTCTTCCAATAGATTTCCAACTTCTTGCTCTTTCTGTTCTCCTTCTGGAACCCCATATGATGCAAATGTTGGAATACTTGAAGTTGTCCCAGAGGCTGATTACACTATCCTCATTTTCTGTATTTTCTCTTCTTCTTGTTCTGGTCAGTTGTTTTTTGCTTCCTTATGTTTCAAATCATGGATCCATGATTCTCAGCTTCACCCTGCTCTTGTTTCCCTGTAAATTGTTCTTTATTTCAATTAGTGTATCCTTCATTTCTGACTGGATCTTTTTTATGCTCTTGAGGTCCTCACTAAGCTGTTTGAGCATCCTTATAACCAGTGTTTTGAACTCTGCATCTGATAGATTGTTTTTCTCCATTTTGTTTAGTTCTTTTTCTGGAGTTTTGATATGTTCTTTCACTTGGGCCATGTTTCTTTGTCTCCTCATTTTAGCAGCCTCCCTGTGTTTCTATGTATTAGGTAGAGCTGCTATGACTCCCTGTCTTGGTAGAGTGGCCTAATATAGTAGCACCACCTCCCCATCACTCATGCTGGGTACACAAGTTGTGCCCTTTGTGTGGACTGAGTACACCCTCCTCTTGTATTTGAGGCTTGATTGCTATTGGCAGATCAATGGAAGAGATTTACCCAGGCCATCCAGCTGCAAGGACTGGCTGTGACCACTGACCACCAACCTCTGCCCTCTGTGGAGGATCAGCTGTGCAGGGGCAGGGTGGTGGTGCTCTGACATATTCTGTAGCTGTCCACTGGGTGCACTGGCCCAGGGGTTTCCTGGGTGGTGGAGACCAAAGTCAGTTCCCACCTGTATTTTGCCCGGGGCCACCATGCTTGAGGTATAAAGCAGTCTGAGATGGCTGCTACTTTTGCTGGGCTTGGAGATGCCCAGGTGAAGCCAAGCTATGAATCTAGGCTGGCTACTGCTAGCGCTGGGCCTGGGGACACCTAACAAGAACTACAGGGGCTCAGGGCTCAGAGCTTACTGAGATTGGATTTTGCTTGTTTGATAGGATTTAGGAAGTTGTGAAGCATGAGCCTAAATCAGCTATTCATATGGAAAAGTCATGGTTAACAGCTTGGGTGGGCCCATAAGTTGGGTGGCATGGAGTCTCAGGGGATCTCCAAGGTAGGGCAAACAGTGTTAGCCAGGTTGATAGTGTTTCACATATGGCACCCACCTGCTGGCTCTGTAGCTCTATGGGAGGAGGGTTCAGAAGAGGGATAATGGCCTTTCTTTCTGGGAGAAAGCTGTCCTCCAGATCTCACCTTGATATCAGACCCTTCACTTCCTCCCTGTAGGCCACTGGTGCCTTTCAAGCTGCTACCATGGTGCTGGAGCTCAGAGGGAATGAGTCTCAGTAGGTGAGTCCATGTGTGGGTTCTTGAAGAGGAGCTGTTTGGGACTCCAGCAGTGTCTTCCACTGACTGAGTCCCTGCTGGTTTTTGCAGACAAAAGTTATGGGTACTTATATTTATGTTACTGGAACCCTGGGCTTGGAGGCCAGGTGTGGGGCTGGGACTCCTCATTCCCCAGATATCTTTCCCTAATTCTTATCCACCACACATGGGTGCATATGGGACCAGTCCGTTACACATCTCTGACCCTCCTACCAGTCTGGATGGATGTGGTTTCTTTAATTCCGTAGTTGTCAGAGTTCCATTTGACTTGATCTGATGGTTCTGAGTGATGGTTGTTCTATATTTAAGTTGTAATTTTGGTGGTTGTGCAAGGAGGTGAGCTATGTTTACCCATGCTGCCCTCTTGACCAGAAGTCTCTTAACTTTAATCTTATGTAAGATGGGAGATGACTAATCTTAACTGATTTTAGGAAATGGTATAAGAATAGGCTGTGATGTGAACTCAAAATCCTGATCCTCAGTTCTTAGCACCAAGCTGAAGGAAAGAATTAAATTCCCAGTCCAGTTTCTAACTGCAGGTGCCCAAGATGCCTGGGAGAAGGAAAGGGAGGTGCCCTTTTTAGCAATGGACCTCTCAGATTTGGTCCAGGCCTGAGCTGGCAGATGAAGCCAGCAGCATTCACCCAGAGAGCACATACACATGTGGATCCCACTGTGTTCCTAGACTGCAGAACTTGACAGGGGCAGTGGTGCCGCTGCCCTGGCCATTCTCCTGCCCTTCCGCACAGACCAGCATGCCAGTGCTGGTGACATAATGGCAGTGTTGGTCATTATTATATGGGAAAGGACAATATTATTATATTGTCACAGTGATGAAGAATCCCTGTACCTTGTGCAGGTCCCCTAAACTGCAGGTCTCATTGTCAACTTCCTCCTCTGCAGTATGACAAGGGGAACCCCTGCTTCCTAAGGTGACAAGTGACAGAGTATACATGTGAGTGTGCACATAAAGGACCTGCTGTGCTTTCCTGGCTGTGAGGCCTGGCCTTTTCCTTGAGGTGGGGCATTGAGGCCTTTCCCTGAGGCCTCCAATCCCTAGGCGGGGAGGGGGGGGTGCTGCTGACAGCTGTGCCCCCCCCACCCCACCACTCAGTACAGTACGATCTATCTGCACATCTTGCTGGGCCAGTTTTGCAGGGAGCTGGGTTCCCTCATTTCCTGCCTATCATCTCTTTACATCCAGCTCTTGTGTCCAGGGGAATTTGGCCATGATTTCAAATCAGCAATTAAGATTCAGAAGACACACTTATCCACAGCTCCAAGGTGCCTGCCACACTGTACAGCAAGGGACCACACCCTCAGCACCTCCCTTGCCTTATCTGGACTGTTCTAGCTTTCAACTTGGAAACAAACGAATTCCGTCCCATCTCTCTCCTAGTTTCCCTTTCTGTGTCTCTGCCATGTACGTGTCTCTCTAATGAACAGCACAAAAACTAGTAAACCAAGTTTGCCTTGTAGGCAGGATTTATGAAATCCACGTGTCCCTGGATGTAACAGCTTTAAAACTCTGTTTTGGCTGCTCAGCATTGTCCTGATTTTTCTCAGAGCATTGCCCCTCCCATGCTCACTGGTGAGGCTGACTCTGCCCTCGGCTCAGCATAGAAATCCACCTGGCCGGTCAGCAGTGTGTTCAGGGGTAGGCCCAGGCCTAAGTCCAGCAAAGAGTCAGTCCCAGGATTTTCGCTGACACTGTTAGCAGAGAGGGTCTGGCTTTCCACGGGGCTTGCTAAACTGGAACAATGTGATCCTACGGCTTCAGGTGGCCACCTTGCCACCACTTGGGGAGGGAGAGGCAAACAGAAAAAAGCAAAGGTGAGAGATACTCTTGGTGACACTGTTTAAGCACCTGAATCCAACTGTGTGTGAAGCCCCTGGTTATATGAGCTGATGATTTTTTTTTTTTTTTTTTTGCGTAAGTCCATTTGAATTGGAATTTATATCACTTTTAATTTAAAGAGAGCTGCCTGCTAGCTGGATGAAGTGTAAACTGATTTCTGGCAATCAAAGACAATGTGTTCCTTCAGGTAAAAGAGAGAAAATAAGAGGCAGAGGAAGAGAATAACAGAAACCTGGGTAGAGAGGCTGGGGTCTGTGAAATAGGGCCTTACATTTTCTCTCTGCTTATTAAAACCATTCACTCCCCCCTGGCCCTCAAAACCATGTAATCTGTGTCTACTGTGCCTTTAGCAACACACCCCTGAAAAGGAGACTTGGAGAGACTTGCTCTGGTCTTGGAGAAATTTTAGAACATTAGTAGGTTTTCTCCCCAAGGGTCCTTTCCTTGAGAATCCCTCCAGAGACTGTTCTGAACCCTAACCCTCACGCCAAGCTGATAGGCAGCGGCTGCGGGGAATGGCGATCTGGGTCCCCCACCGCCGACTTGGCAAATACTTCTTGGAGTAAACCTTCCACTTGCAGAAGTCTTCAAGCAAGCAGCCTCATTCCCTATCCAGGTGCCAGTGAGCATTAGATTCGGTTTTTAATGGCCCCACCCTCCACCCCCAAAGGAGTTTAAACAAGATAGAAATCTATTTTCTTCTCATGTAAATGAAGTTTGGATTTAGGCTTCCTGAAGTTGTCAAGAACCCAGGATCTTTTTATCTTGCCTTCTCACCATCCTCAGCATTTGGCATATGCATTCACTCCTCCCTCCCTTACTCCCTCTCTCTCCTTCCACCCCCACACACCACTTTCACTTACATCATTGGGCAGACATGGACGCAACCGGCAAAGGAGCTGGAAAGGCACCCTTTACTGTGTGTGTATGTGTGGCCGGGGGGTCCATTACTAAGGAAGAAAGGTAAAATGGAATAGTGGGGGCAGTAGGAGTCTCTGCCCTATGGGTTACCCCATGATGTGCCACAGCAGAGCTCTCTTCACAGGAACAGCTCTGCTGCTGGTAATGCTGATGGGGCCACCGGGGAAAAGGATGACTAACTCCAGACACAGCAGTACAGACACCCTCCTGTTGCAAATGCTGAGAGGATGGCCTGGGACCACCTGGGGAAGCCTACCCCATCATTATCTGTCCTGACCATTCAGGGGTCACTGCCCTTAGGGAGTAAGGCCTCAAATCCCATCTCAATGCCTCAAGGACAGCTGGACTTATTACAATGGCATTAGCTCTGCAGAAACATCTTAAGAAACTCACTGGGAGACAGCGAGCAGGCAAAGGAGCCGTGTCCCTACTTGACCCCGTCTCAGCTGAGAGTAAACAATAGCAGCTTTCTTAGTGGAAAAATAAAGTGGAGTGTGTTTCTTGATATATTTCACTACCATTTGACATTGGGTTCATTTATGAATCAGTGAACTGTGAAATTCCACACCGGGCTGTTTGATCCCCAAGTGCCTTCTGCAGCTCAGAGCTGTCAGTGCCTTGGGAGGCCATGCACACACAACCGCTTGACAAACTATGTTTAGGGAAGGACCCCAGCCTCCCCACTCGCTGCTTAGCATTTGCAAAGTACTTAAAGTGCTGATTGGCCCTTGTTAGGGACTCAGTCAGTATTAGTGGAATATGGGCCTGAGTGTTGGGGGTAAGAAAAGGACTTCCTGTTATTATCGTTTTATGAAATGTTTATTACACATCAACTATGTGTAAGGGGCTGCTCTAAGCACCATGGTGGGTCACAGAGATGGAAAAGACACCAGCCTTCACCCCCAAGTTTACAATTCTAGTAAAAATTATTTTAACGAGCTATTTAATTCATGTTGATTATCAAAACAAAGCAAAAATTAATCAAGAGGAGAAGCTGGGGATTCTGCTTTCTGCATCTGTCATTGTGTCTGTGAACAGGCTGGTCTCTCAAACCCAATTCTGTCCCCTGGAAGAAAAGGGGAGGATTCCATGTAGTTCCCGTGGGCCAGAGTTTGGGGAGTCTCAGGCAGAACAATCTCCTTGGGGACAGCAGTGGTGGTGCCTTCGGTTAGCTCCAGGCACCTCCTCTCTCTAGGCGAGCCTCTGCCTCACTTCCCCTCTCTCCAAGGTGAGAGCCACTGCATTTGCTTCTTCCCAGCTCCCTCCCTCCCTCTCTTGCCATCTGTACTGATGGAAGCAGTGATATCTGTGAATTATGGGGAACTTACTGAGAACTGGTTTCACAGCAAATCTTTCTTGGGAATGTAGGACTGAAACAGCTGGCTTTTCAACATAGCAGCTTTGTTTTGAATTAATCTTTACACCAGCTCTTCCCAGGAAAAAACGATGGAGGAGGAAACAGAGGGCAGGAGAAAATGCCCAATGGAGAGTAAAACAAGATGCCAGAGACCTGGGGGGAGATTGGAAATTTCCAGAGCTGAATCCTCTGCCACCAGACGGGAGGGCAGCTCTTTGATCTTTGGGCACCAGTGTCCTCCTCTGTGCCTGGGGCAGCCACTTTCCCTTCCCCGGGGCCACTCTCCTCCCCACTGTGCAGCACGCTTGCTGTGCCAGCAGACTGTAGCCTTCAAAATCATGCACATTTTTGTTCCATTCATTTAGTGACTCATTTACTCATTCTATATTCATTCAATGTTTATTGAGCACCGATAGGCACCATCTGGAAATCTTGCCTCCATTTGCTACCAGAAAGGGTATGTATTTGCATCAACGTTTCTGTACAGTTAGTTTCATTTCTCAAGCATGGTTTTGGACTTGAAAGTAGATGTTACTCAGAACCTTTTCTGAAAGCTGTGTCTACAGTTCTGAGGGTGGGACCCACTTCTCCAAAATAGTCTTATATATCCTTAGCCCAGATGAGCACCCACCTCCCAGCTCAATCCCATGGCATTCAAAACCAGAAGTATCTCTGCACAGTCCAAGCTGTCCCCAGGGAAGTCAGAGGTGACTGACTGTAACTAATAAAGACTCTTTGTGTGGATGGGGCTGAGTCACCTGACAAAGTCTGAAATGTAACTTCCTCCTCTGGGGCCAGAGGAGCTAAATCTGAAAGGCTAGAAGGATGGGCCAAAATGAAAATAAAATTTAAAAGAATAAAAGTAGAGTTTTGTACTTAGTGATTTAAAAAATAAAGGTGAAAGAAGAAGGAATCCCATCTTGATGAGGTTGTATGTGAAACTGACTTAGAGATTTTGGTAGACTGCAAGCTCAGTATGAACCAAGGACTAATCTGGCCACTAGAGACCCAGACAACCTTGGACTGAGTCACAAACCTCTAGCGAAGAAGATGGGAGCCCCCTGGGCTTGCCGCAGGGCAGGACGTGTCTGAAATGTTGAAGCTTAGTTCTGAATCCACATTTTAAGAGACTCTTTAATATACTAGAAGGATCCCTGAGGAGGATGGTGTTAGTGTAGAAACAACACCACACGAGAAATCACTCATATTCAGGCTGTAAAAACAATTTATAGACATGACAACTTTTCTCGGATATTTGCTTGGTCATGTGGAAAAGGCAGCCCGGAGAACTGCAGGCTGAGAAGGGCCGTATCATTCTCACGTAACTGTTGAAACCTTCTAATGCAGACTTCTGCAACTTCAAGCCCCTCAACATTTGATCTGCGTTTTTCTCCTTTCACTTCCTCCTGTTCAGAAGAAGAATCATTCCTCCTCCTTTGGGAGGCTGACCTCGTGCTCTCCCGTCTCCTCTAGGACATATCCCACCAATTACGGCCCCCTCCAAAATCTTTAATTTTTCTGTCTCCACTGGTTTTTCCCATGAGCCTGCGAATACAAGGAAGATAAAGATTTCAGTTCTTATTTTGTTCCAGATTCATAGTGATTTATCTGCCTTATCTTGATTAATCCTTACACTAACCCAATGATATCCTCTCTATTTATCCAGGAGGAAACTGAGGCTTTGAGGAGTTCAGTGACATTCCCAAGTTCACACAGCTGCCAAGTGGTGAAATTAGGAGTCAGCTCCAGGCCCATCTGCCTCTCATACTCTGAACTTCACTTGTATTTGGGCTGTGAAACTCTCTCTCCTCCCTTCCCCAGCCTGATTCCTTTAAAGTTGTCTCTTTTCATGTGTCTCCTCAGCCTGTGCAGTCTGCTTTCTGCATTCACCCCCTGAAGAAACAGCCTTCCCAAAGGTCATCAGTGACCCAATGATACATTCCAACAGCCTTTCCTCAGCTCTCATTCTACCCGGCCCTTCTGCAGCATCTGACATTGCTGACCACGCACCTCTCTCTCCCTCTCTCCTGTGTCTGGCTGAGTTCATCCACTCCCATCACTTCGCCTCTCAGCCTTCTAATCCTCATCTTAGGCTTCTCTTTCCACGTATCATTAGTTATTTTAAGGGATCTGAGGACTCAGCTGAAGTTGGAAATGAGGAATCTACGTGTGACATCTCCCTATGTATGGTAGGTGTGAGGGCAAGATGTGGAGCACAAAGAATCGAGTGTGCGGGAGAGCACAGTCCAAATGACTCAACTGTCCTCACCCATGTCAGGTGGAGTCAGAGTGGGTAGAGGAAAGTTTTAAGGCAGAACAAAGGAACAGAATGGCAATTGCTATAGTTTCAAAAAACAGAGAAGGCTGGCAGGGCAGAAGGCAATGCTTAAGAAATGAGATGCTGAAGTTCAAGGAGAAAGCAAGCTAAGATGCTGGGAAAGGATGACCCTCATACAGATCAGATGAATATTGCTGCAATGACAGATGTCAAGGAATTAAGAGTCTAGAGTGTTGGCTGGCTCATCTACCTAGACTCTAAAACCCCTAGGAAGTGGGTTAAAATTCCCTGACTTGTGCCTGCATCCCGGATGAAGCTGTATCCTCAGCAGCAACAAGATTTCATATCCCTTGGGCCCACCTTCAATTTTCCAGTTTTCCCAGAGCTCAGCATTCCTACTGCAGTTAAGCAGGGCCGTAAGTCCAGTGCTGTACTGAGTGGTATAACACAGTAGTGCCCCGCCCCCTGAACCACTCCGATAGAACAGTGTGTAGCACACATAAACACTTATTGAATGAACAGAGGAATGAATGAATTCATTTCCTGTGAGTCTTATTCCAGTGTAGTTCAGCAACATTATTTAAGCACTTACTGATGTCAGGCTTTTTGTGAGGGATTGAGACAGATCAAGATGAGAGAAGGTAGCAGAAAATAGCCTGATGCCCAGGTGCTAATATCCTAGATTCTAAATTAGGCCGGCACTTTAGTTTACAGGGTTCCAGATGCAGCCTTAATCTCTCCTGGGCTCAGCATTCGCAAATCTCCTTTAGAATCCCAGAAACCCTTTAGCTTGATAAATGAGAAGACGATAGTCTCGATGAGACTGCTCAAGACTGTTTGGCTTTTCTCAGGTACTGGGCTTCTCCACCAAGAGTCACCAGGTGAAAGAGGTTGAAATGTTATAGTGCATCTTGGACAGAGCTGCTGCTGGGTCCTCAATGGAAGGCCCTGGAGGCTGTATCCAAGAGAGTCCCTTTGGATTCTCTCTTTGTTTTCCAAATTTGGCCGGGGGTGGGGGGGGTGAAATTTACTGTTCATCCCCCTTTCTTCATCTCTCATCTCATCTTATTCTGAAAGGAGTCTGCAGATCACTTTTCATTTACATAGAAACAACTCCTGCTTCCAAAACCCTCACAGTATTTCTTGGAGAATTACCTCTGAGCTGTTTCTGTCTACACCAACAAGAGGTATAGCATCACAAGAGGCTTCTCCTCCTAATTTCCAGAAGAAGAGTGCAGGAAAAGAGCCTTGCGAGGAGAGCCCCAAATACTTGCCCACATTAAAGTAGCTGCTTCCCCTCACTCTCCCGTTCTAAGCAGCGATGCACCAGAAGAGCAGGCTGAGGATTCAGCTAAACAGAAGGATAGGTCTTGAAAGCTGCCTCCACAGGCCTTTCTTCAGAGACTTCCAGAAGAGCTTCCCTCTTTGTTACTTGCCTGGCTGGCCATTAATGTCCCTGTCTGCACACCCTGGTACCCAGGTTCCTGCTACACGACCTATAAAAACCCAAGCAAAACTGGAGCATCCAACACCAGGGTGGGGGGGCACTTTTGGCTGGCAGGCTTCCTCTGCCAGCACCCCACCCTTAAATACATGAATAAAGACAAGCTGGGGGGTGGGGGGAAGAAGCCAAAGAGAGGAGCTTAGAACACTGATGAGGAGGGTACTGGTCCAACAGACAACAGGGAATCCCTTTCCACAGAGGCCAGCTTTGATGTGGGGGTTGGAGCAGGGAAATCCAGAAACCTTCTGGAAGAGTTTGAACCCCAGACCTGGACTCCTGGGCTAGTCCCCCTACGGGACAAACCTAGAACTGGACACATTCTGTGGCGATAACTGGCAACACTGGGGACACATTCATGTACAGATGTGTTGTACAGTATTGCGAGCACTGGGCTGTCATGGCAAACTGGTCTGTGCTGGTTACATGGAGTGCATGCCTGACAATTCTCCACACTCTCCACCGCACCCTGTGACATCCCTCACAAGGTGGCAGGGTGCTATTGGCCTTGCACTTGCCCTGCTATTTTCCTTATAGTAGAGAAAGATTTCTCCACGTGCCGTTTGCCATCAAAAATAATTTTTCAACCACCAAAAATGATTTTTCAACACTGGACTTCCCAGTTCCCATTGGAATTGGAATTTGCAAACCCTGATCTAAGGCACCTAGATTAGCCAAGACTGTCATTCGCAAGAAACAGAAAATAAACCCACCCAATTTAAGCAGAAATAAAAAGAGGGGTGGCTGTCTGGTGCAGCAGGAAGGGTACATAGGTAGCTACAGAAGTGAAGGAAGGACTGCAGGAATCACAGAAAATGGCCATTCAACCCCCAGGACTCTCTCCAGCTCTCTGCTCCGCTTGTCTCTGCGTATCTTTGCACGTTGCCCTCATTCTCTTTCAGCGGAGATGCCTCGGCCACATGGTGCAGATCATGGCCACCTGAAGCCCTAATTTAGAAATCCCAGTAGAAAAAAGAGCTTCCTTTCTCCACTTCTGAAAATTAATCCCGGGAAAGGATGCTGGCCTCACTTGGGCACATGTCTTAGAACTGCAGGATGTTTCCTTTTAAATCCAACACCAAAGTAGCTAGCTGGTCAGACCTAGCTAGCAGGTCACAAATATTAATTTATTTAACCCCTATTTTTAAAAAAGTCTGTGAGGTCCCATTGCAAATGAAGAAACTGAGGCACAGATCAGTTAAGTGGCTTTCCCAAGGCCACATAGCTATTAGTTGGTGGAAAGGGAGTCTGGGCCCAGGCGGCGTGGCTACAGAGTCCATGCTTGTACCCCCATGCTATGACTTCGCAGGTTTGCTGCCTGACCCTAGGGGAGCAAATCCTGGACACGGGAGACCTGGACTTAGGAGCGTGACCTGCATAGGCAACATGAAGGGCCAGCATGTACCCACCCCTTGGGTCAATCGCTGTTGTCAGGGCGGATGGGAGCCTGATGGAGGCTCACAGGTGGTGTGGAGGGGGGGTGCCCCCGTGACTGACAGCCCCCTGTACCACATCTACGGAGGGACAAGTGGGTCTCCAAAGAAAGAAACCCAGGCAGGCGGTAACACATGACCATCTCAGGGGCATGTGGAGTCAGTCTTAGCTACAGCGTCTGCTTGTCTTCTGGTCCCCCAAAGATGTCTGAGGTCTGAAATGGCCTCTGGGAAGATATCCTGGTTCAGGGTCTCTTTTTTAAAAATGATAGATTTCACCAACTAAACTTTAAAAGGTAAACAGATATATCATATTTTTGGGGCCATAAGACACACCTAAGTTTTAGAGGAGGAAAATGGGGAAAAAAAAACCAAACCCGCTCTACCGCTGTCCCTCCCCCCAAGCAAGCCAGGTAAGCTACATTTGGACTATAAGACACACCCCCATTTTCCTCCCAAATTTGGGGGGGAAGTGCATCTTATAGTCCAAAAACTACGGTAGTTCAATGTCAATAACACAAGAAGGCTCAAAAGAAAACTCTCCCGATCACTGTCTGTGTACATGCTCTGAGCCTCTTACAACTCCGCCTTTTCGATGAGATACCCCACACAAGCTACCTCCCCTTTCTGAACCTCACCTTCTTTACCTGCGGAGTGGGAGTACAAGGCCTATCTTCTGGCGCTGTTAGGATTTGGCGAGATACGCAACCATCTAGCGTGGCTCATGACACATGGAAGTCTCTAGAAAATGTTAGCATTAGGGGCAAATTTTCACTTTTGCTCTCATAGGCAAGTGCCATTCAGGACACTCTTTTCTCACTTCGACCATATCTAGTATGTACCTCTGAGAGCTACACAGGCCTTATGCATTTGGCCTCCCTGTGGTCCTCCACACATGGTTCCCAGGAACAAAGTTTGAAAACCAGATCTGAATCAATCCGGGAATTCAACACCATCACAAATATCAACTCTGCTTGCATTTCACAAATGAATGACCTATTTTGTTGTCCACCCCAAAACAACTTAATGTCTGAAAACAACTGCCATTGTATTTGCTCTTGATCTTATGGGTCAGCCATTTGGGCTGAGCTCAGCAGGGGGTTTCTCCTGGGGCTACTTACATAGCTGCTGTCATACAGAGCAGGGGTCCCCAAACCCCAGGGCTGCAGACAGTGTTAGGAACCCAGCCACAAGGAAAGCTTGCCGGGTGCCCACCTCCTGTCTCTGCTGCCAACTTCATACCTCCCCCGCAACCCAGTCCACAGCAGGAGGTGAGCCAAGATGGCCTCACTCTGGCATCTGGTAGTCTCTGCTGGCTACTGGCTAGGTTTCTCTCTATATAAGGTCTCTCACTCTAGGAGAGTTCCTCTGAGGCCCTTTGTATGTAGCACGGAGTTCTAGGAGGGCAAACACAGAAGCTGAAAGGCCTCTTGAGGTATGAGCGAGTCAGTGACATAGCATCACTTTTGCCACATTCTACTCATCTAAACAGTAGGGAAGAATGTCCAAGTCACACTGAAAGGAGTTATTTATGCAAGAATGGGGGAAATTTTGACTATGTTTTGTAATCTACCACTTCTTATTTTCTATAACCTTTAAAAAATAAATTTGGCATGTGTCTGGTATACAAGGTTGACAACTTGTCGTATGTGTGGGAGGATGTGGCAAACCCTGCTAGCTCTCAACTCATTGTTCCTTCTCCACGTTTTCATATTTACAGAACCTTAATTCTTTTCTTCAGGGTGGCAATGTGCCCATTTACAAACATCCACCTTCCTAGATGCCCTAATAGTGGGGGTGACCATGTGGCCAGTTCTGGCCAATGAATGTAACTAGAAGTCTCCCAGGCAAGGCCTCCAGGAAAGCTGTTGTTTTCTTGATAAAAAGGAACAGGCTCTGTGCCACTTGCCTTTCTCCCTTCTCCCTTCCTGTCTGATTCCTGCCTGGATCTCATATGCAACACTTAGGGCAGAGCAGCCTTCTTGAAATCATGAGGATGCTGTGAAGGAGGGCAGGAGAGAAGCACAGAAGAACCCTGATCTCCGATGACACCATGGGACATCAATTCCAGTCCTGGGCTCTCACCTCTGAGCTTCTTGGTGCCAGAGGAAAGTAAATCTTACTTGGTTAACTCACAGTTGGAGCTGTGCTTTCTGATACTGACACAGGGAGTGACAAGGAGATGAGACTGGAAAGGAGAGCAGAAGGCTGATGGCGAAGAGCTGTAACTGTTAGAAAGATATCATAGTTGCTATGAAAACTGAAATGAGTTTCTGCCTTTTGTAACACAATTGTGTGTTTGTATGTATTTGGATGTGCATGAACCTGGATATATGTGTGTTTGGCTGTGGGGGTGAGTGTGTGCACATTAGGAAACACTATAACTGTTGCAAAATTTAAAATCAAATTGGAGCCTTGATGGGTGTGGTTCATTTGGTTGGTCATTGTCCCACAAAGCCAGAGGGTGATGGATCAGTTCCCAGTTAAGGCACATGCCTGGCTTGCAGGCTGGTTGTGAGTTGGGGCTCATGCGAAAGGCAACTGATCAATGTTTGTCTCACACACGGATGTTTCTGTCCCTCTCTTTCTCCCTCCCTTCCCTTCTCTCTAAGAATAAATACATAAAAACTTTAAAACCAAATCGGAGTCCAGATTTTGAAAGGCCAAGATAATAAGTTGAAAGTGAAAAGATAAGTTTAATGGTGATGAATATAAACCCTTGTACTTAGAATTAAAAAAAAAAAAGACATTAGATTGGGAGAGCTTAGTTTCACAGCCAGGGAGGGGGGAGGTGGTGTTAACTGCAAAGTTAACTGCAAAGGCTTCGAATGAGCTCTCAGAATGAGGCACAAGTGCCAAAATCTCTGGCTCACCCTTCCTGCTGCAATGATCATCTAGGATCCAGAACACAGAGGGCAGACGTCCCTCAGCCTCTGCATGTCTCGTGAGCACTGCGAGCCAGCACTCTGTCCCTCCCAGAGCTGGTGAATGGAGCTCAGCCAGGGGAAGACCAGGATGCCAACCAGAGATCTGGGAAAGTTTAACTTGGATGAGAAGACATGGAGGGGCCTGATACAACAATAACTGTAATAAGTCATCTATCACTGTGTTTCAACCATACCTAAAATTTAGTGATTTAAATCAACAATAACCATTCATTTGCTCATCATTCTGCAGTCTGGGCTGGAGAGGTTCTCTGCCCCATGTGCTGTAATGGTGTGGGCGGGGCTCTCTGATACACTTGCAGCCAGCTGGCCGGTCGACTGAGGCTGGAGGAAACATCATCGTTTTACTCGCAGTCTGTTGCCTCAGATGGGATGGTTGGATGGCCACACCTCTCTGCTCATGCTTTTTCAGCCTCCTTCTCCACATGGCCTCTCATCCTCAAGGAAGCAGCCCAGGCTTCATGGCTTCTGAGGACAGCAAGACAGTGAAAGCAGATGCTACAAGGCTCCTAATGCCCAGGACTAGTAATTTTGTCACATTCTACTGGACCAAGCAAGTCATAAGAACAGTCCAGATATATTGTGGAAAGGGACTACACAAAAGGGTGAACACAAGCTCCAATGGTGTGGCTCAGTTGGTTGGAGTGTTGTCCCATACAGTGAAAGTTTGCAGGTTTGATTCCCAGTCAGGCAGCCTATGAGATGCAACCATTCAATGTTTCTCTGTTACATCGATGTCTCTCTCTCTCTCTTTCTCTGTCTCTGTCTCTCTCTTTCTGGCCATCCCTCCTTCCTCTCTCTAGAAGAAATGAAAAAAAATGTACTCAGGTGAGGATTAAAAAAAAAGTGTGAACACAGGAGTGTGCTTCATTTGAAACTGTTTTGTAGCAGTTTTTCAAAATAACTAACATCCATTTTTTCTATAGTCTGTATAGTTCACAAAGGACATTTCTTGTACTATTTTATTTGATCCTTACAACTAAGTTAAGGTATGGTCAGTTGTGTGTTGGTGAAACAAAAGTAAACCAACAAAAACCTTGATTCATCACATTCTCCACTTCCCGTGGTGTAAATACTCCCACCATAGCTCATGGGACTAATGTGAGATTACTGAATGCAGAGCTAAGAGGAGGTACACTCAATAGCTGGCTCCAACAGACCACCATGCACAGTGGCTATCATCTCTACTCATAGATGAGTGTATGGGGCTTTTTCAAAAATCACACACAACCGATAATAGCAGCAATGGGACTCAACCCAGATCCAAACTGTAAGCTTTGGGTCAATTTTCCTCAAACAGCTAACAGGCTGCTATAGAGGAGGAGTAACTAAAGTCTAGGTTGTCCCAGAAAGAAAAATAAGAGTCAATGTGAGTAAGTTTCAGAGAGGCAGATTTCAGTATAAGAAAGTCAATATGAAGATGGATCCTTCAGGGATACAGCCATCCAAAGAGAATGAATTGCTCTGTGGTGTTGTCCCTATCATATAGTGACAAAGGCCAGACCTTTGAAGATTTCCGAATTAGGAAAGAGGTTGAACTAGACAACCACAAAGACCCCTTCTAAGTCTTTGATTCTGGATGCAAGAATGTTCTGAGCTGCCACAGCTGGAATCATTTAATGTCCTTTTGAGACCAAACAAGGCCAGGGAAGGGAAGAAGGCAAGTGAAAGGAGAGAAGATAAGGGAAAAAAGAAAGGAGGTGAGTGTTAAATCCTGGGAGAAGCTTAGCCAGATAAGAAGCCCCAGCCCTGGAGATCTAGGTCTCCTGAATATATTCAGAGGTAGAAATGGCTCTTCACTAGGGTAGCTGTGGTCTCAGTGATAGAGCCATATAACTCATTATACAGATTCACACCTTTTATTTATCCCTAGTCAATTGAAATGACAACAGACAGCCCCAGACCTTGTGTCTGAAACACTAGGATGTTCTCAGTGTAGTAGAACGCAACCACTGACACCACCTGACTGTTTAGATAATGCTCTCTCTTTCCAAACGAGCTTCTTTAACTTTTCTCAGAAGGAAAACTTGCCGAGAAGTTAGCATGTCATCTCTTTGGCTCAACCAGAACCCAGCTGCTCCTCCTCCTGGCTACATGCAGCCCCAGCTCTGCTAAAGTACAGACGACTTGCCTGATGGTCTGGCAGCCTTGGGCACTCCCCCCTCAGCCCTGAGGGCTTCCTAAAGCAGTTAAAGGTTCTGGTTTTATTAAGAGAAGTACAAAACTGGAAGCTTTCCAGAAGAAACTGTTCAGAACTTGAGGAATAAATCTTAGCATTTGGGAATAAACACCTGGGATATTTTCTGGGATGACTCAGGCATCACCAACAGTGCCAAGAAACTACACGGGTAGTCATAATGCCTGAGAGCTTTCAGAGAATGCCCAAGACAGTTACTGAAGTAGCTAACTCATCTCTGAGAACATGTATTTCAGCTCAAAAATTGCAAAAGTCCATGCATCTCTGGCTCTGAGGAGCTGCTATTTCCCTCTGCCAAACCCAAAGAAAGGAAGATAAGTTGATCAAGCGTAGCCTTGCCCTGCTCTTCCTGCAGGCAGCTCCCCCAAGTGTGACTGGCCCCATCAAAGAGTTTCAAGGACACGTTTACATCAAGGTTCTCAGGTGCCCACTGGGTGACATGCTCCCTGAAGTCCAATGGATCCATCACCCATGGGTCGAAGGGCCTGGAATAGCTGGGCAGGATGTATAATAAGCAATTATGGTCTCAAAAGCTGCTCCCTGGAGACAGGTGCTGGGGTGGCTGTACTCCCCTCTGAGAAACATTTACACAATAAGGAATTATCACTGATTTGGACAAAACTGGCACCAGCTCTGGAAACCAGAGGAGCCCTATCCCCAGGCTCAGAATGCCCTCAGTTATCACTGTTTTGCTCTTGTACAGAAATAGATCTAAAAACCTCAGGGAAACAGGGTATAAGCTATTAAACTAGAGCTTCCTGTTCCCATTTCCTCCCTCAGCAAATGGTAGGACTTGGGCATTCAGCCTGTGCCTGGAACTGTGGGGCATTCTGGGCCTGGGACCTGGAGCTAGCTCAGGGCTCAGAGCTCAGGTTTGGGGGCTGCTTCACAAAACCCACGTTCCTTTCTCTTCCTACTCCTTCCCTTCTTCACTCCTCTCTTCACCAGCATCGAGTCACTAGAATCACAGACCTTAAGGAACTTAAAGATCATGCTAGTTTAAACACCTGCCTTTACAAGAGAGGCCCAGAGATGAGCAGAGGTGCCGACTTTTGAAACACATTCAGCTGGTTAATAAATGAGTCTGTCACAAGCCAGTTCATACCATTAACCTTATTAGTGCATGACCCTCTTCCCCGTTTCTCTTTCCCAAACAGGGTGTGGTAGCCAGCCTCTGAGATGGCTCCTAAGGTCTCTGCCTTCAGGTATTTGTACACTAGTATAGGCCCCTCTCTCCCTGTACCAAGATTATTCTATATGACCAACAGAATATAACAGACATGATGGTATGTAGCTCCTGAGATTCTGCCTTGGATTCTCTCTCTTTCTCTTGGTCACTCGTTTGGGGGGGAAGCCAGCTGCCACATCATAAAAACACTCAAGCAGGCGACGAGAGCTTCACATTGTGAGGAACTGAAGTCTCTGGCCAACAACCAATGAGGAACTGAGATCTCTTCACAACCACCTGAGCTTGCAGGCAAATCCCTCCCCAGTTGAGCCTTCAGATGACTGCCGCCGCGGGCAACAGCTTAACTGCAACCTCTGGAGACCGTGAGTCAGAACCACCACCTGAGCCACTCCTGGATTCCTAACTCTAAGAAACTAAGAGATGATAAATGTTTGTTGTTTTAAGCTGGTAAATCTCATAGTCATTTGTTACATAAGAGATGAAAACACTGGGGTTTTTTCTTTGGAAAAAAAACAGAGAGATGAAATAAAATCCTAGGTTACCACTCAACAAGGCCTTGTCCCACACCAGGAAAAAGGAAGCTTCCCTGGAGGTCTAGGGCAAGTGAGTCATTGGTATAGGACTGGGTGTCTTTCCAGGCCTAAGTAAATGAGTTCCAGTTAGTGGGCAGCTAGAAGGCACCAGCTCCCTTTCCAGAAGTTGTAAGCATGTGGCCCATGCAAATGCTTACCACGACACATGCATCGTGTATAAACCTTACAAAGCTGTAGAAATGGAGTTTCTCATTGGTGGCTGTTCTGTCACTTAAGGGCACTCTCTTTTAAGCTAAAGGTGATTTCCCGTAATCCTGGCTTCCCCGTTGGGACTGAGTTTCCATGTGATGTTTTTCAGAGGCTTCAGCTAAGGCAGAGCCTGCATTTAACATGTCCCCCCCCCCCCCCCCCGCTCGTCCTACCCCATTCACTCTTACTGTGGACCAGCCCAACCCTATCTGCCATATACACACCAAGAGAAGAAACTCTTTGAAAGGTGCCTGAACAAAAAGCATCTTACAAATGCATACATTCAACAGAATATGGTCACAAGTGTTCTTTTTCATGGACTTATCATTGGAGAGTCCAAAACTGTAAGGTTCTTAAGTAACAAACTCTATCCTATGCACTCTGCCCAGTGCTCAGAGATAAGCTCTGTCTCGTATTCTTTTCTAGAAAACCTATAGCTAGAAGCATAATGTGCTTTCTGGTGCCCAGCAGTTGTTTCCTAAAATACAGCTAAACTAGGTTAATCCTTTTCTTTTTTTTGCCCTTGGAGTGTAGATTCAAGGGAAACTTCCTAACTTTATATTTTAAAGATCCAAAGAGAATATAGCTGTTACCTTCCTTTTGGGAGGGATTTCAATTGAATACCCTAGAAACAGACAAGCCAGAGAGGTGAGCCTGATTGGCTCTCCCAGGTCAGTTAGAGACGGTGAGCTGGCTGGTGCTCACTCTGCAATGTCATGGTGTCTTACTGTACAAAATAATGCCAAGTTCACTTGGCTGGGAGAGGGCTAGAGGCAATTTCAGGACCTATTATATGTAAGCCAACAACCTCATCTCTCCAGCTGTTCCTTGGTCTCCTAAAGGAGACCAGGAAGCAGAAGAAAATAAAGAAGTTAGAGCCAGAAGTCAGTTTCCGCCAACAGGAACAATGGGTGCAATTGTGCTTCTCACATAGCAGCAACTGCTCTCAAGAAGCATTAAATGAAATTATGCACATGCCGTTACCATCATGAGAACCTCACCATGGGAATTTCCGGATGTAGTCTTTTGGAATCTGAGTGATCTGGAAAGACCATTCCAGTAAAAGAGAGATTCTATAGAAAACTCAAGTAATGGCCAGTTCTTGGGTGACCTCTCCAAGTGAGAGAAAATGCAAATATATACTTTAGGAGTTTCCTCAAAATTAATGGAAATCTTTGTTAGTGCAAAAGACATACTTTCCCCTTAATATTAAGATAGTCCTGGCTCAACTGTTACCAAATTTGGAGGAAAGAAAGAGACCCTCAGAGATGGGAAATCAACACTTCACATGGTCCCTTGTCCTTTCCTTGATCTGTGCTCATGCCAAACTCTTGCAAAGTCTATAAATGTGGGGTCCTATGTATATGTTGGGATTCTGAGACTTCTCAGAAGTGAGACTGAGGTGGAATCTCAGAGGCAATGAGGTGTGCTATTAAGGGCAAATAATGAGTTCTGCTTCAGGCTAATAACTTGAGTTCTGCTAACCTCAAGAAAGTTCCTTAACTTCTCCCAGCCTCTGTTTCATCTGCTTTACAATGGAGATTATAACAAATTTCTGGGTTCTTTTTTTTTTTTTGAGACATTAATGAGACAATGTATGTGAATGAGGTTCAAAAACTAAATAATAATCTCTATTACATTTGATTGTGCCTGACCTACAACATTATAGTTCAATGACCCAGGGTCAGTAGAGGAAGCCTTGCCATGTGCCACATACCATGTGAGACCTCATCCCAGGACTGCCTGGGAGCCCTGTTCTACTACATAATGAGAACTCCTGAGTGGGCAGACTTCCTTGTCCTAGGGCCTCCTCAAGGCAGTGGAGTGACGCTTCTGGAAGATCTTCATCCTTCTTCTTCCTTTTGTCCATCCAGTGTTGCTTTCTCTTTCCTAATGGTATCTGTGTTCCATAACACACAGCCTGTTACATGTACAGATCAAAAGACCATTTCAAAAAACTCGCTGACCCAGCTCTCACCTTTCTTCTGATGACTCTCAAATCTCTGTCTCTAGCCCTGGCCCCAATCCCAAGTGCCTACTGGAAAACACTATCTAAATGGCTATTCCACCTTTAATTCTGTTTTTTAAAAAGGATATTTTCCTCTCAAAGTGGTTCCAACTCCTAACAATGGTAAACTAGTAAAATAAGGGCTCCAATTTTTATTTACGTATTTTACTCTTTACTCTTTTTTATTCCCTATTTCAACCTATTACAAAAACCTAGTACATTTTCCTTTCAAATGACTCTTGAAATTCCCTCATTCTTTCTGGGTCTTTTCTTGCTTCAAATCTTCCTTCTTGCACATCTGAATTCATGTCCCTTCTTCTCATCATCTCTTTACCTCCAGCTCTCTCTCTCCTGTTTATTTGAACGCATTCATGATATTCGTATCACTCAGTCTAGGTTAGGCTATGCTGCAGTAACAAATGACTCCAAAATCTAACTGGCTTAACATAATAAAGTTTGCTTCTTATCTACATTACATATAAATCATGGACTTGCTCTGAGTCTGTTCCAAGTTGTTTTCACTCTGGGAGCCAAGCTGATGGAACATTCTTCATTTGGGACAGTGTTGCTCTCAATGCAAAGGGAAAAGAGCACATGGTAATCCATGCAACAGCTATCAAAGCTTTTGCATAGGGATGACAGACATCCCTTTTACTCATATTTTATTGGAAAAGTCACAGGACCAAGTCATTTGGGTGGGGATGTATAACCCTTCCATAGGGAGGAGAAACAAACAATTGTGAATACTACTATAATCTGCCACAGTACTCATTCCTGCATTTCAGTTTTCCTCTTCTCTCCCATGACTCCAATGCCATATATTGAAACCCCAGGCATCTCAATGCCCTATGAAGCCTACTCTCTCTAGCTCAGAGTGCTGTCTCTTTTTCCTGACCTTCAGGTGACTTTATAATCAATAATCCCCATACTGGGTTTATTTTTGGTGTCTGTCTGCCTATGGCCCTTTAAATGGTGTTGTGATCCACTACTCCTGGCCATAGCCGACTGGACCTTCGGAGATGGCAAATAACTTAAGGATAGCCAAAATATAAACTCACGGAGGCCTAGGAGCCAGACCAATCAAGTATAAAAAGAACTACCAAACAGCTACTAGATACAGAAAGAATATACCACTTGGGGTGGTACTTAACGTTGAAAGGATGCCTCGTGGTAGCATCAGACCAGGTAGAAGCCATTTGTAAGTTGAGGTTAGGAGAGAGGGGAGAAGGCTCGCCAGTCCCCAGAGCTGTCTTAAGTCCCGTGCCAACCACATGGACTCTTCAATGAATCCCTATGTTCTTGAGACAGTTTGAAGGGTCTCTGTCCTTACTATCAGCAAGTCCTGAACAAAGCCACTTTGATTTTAGAGAAACATCAGTTGCCAATTGTTTCACATGAGTTTAGTGTGATCTTCCCATTGAGACTTTAGGCCCCTAAAAAAGGGTGCATGTTTGCATTCTCCTGGTATAGTGTAGATCTGCATAAATATTCTGCAAATGGCTTACCATCAGTTTCCATATACCTTTGCCCCATTATTAATGTTATGTCCTTTGTAACTAACTCTTGAAAATCAACCCAAAGCGTTATTTTTGGGCAAATGAAAAAGGAAGTAGTCTCTGTGCCCACTTAGCACAAACTTCATTCTCGGACCTTCGTAACTGATGTGCTGTGGATCCTGGGCACAGAGTAGACTTTTCAGAATTGCTACAGCCCAGTCTCCAAATCTCCCACTTGGGTCTCCCAGGTAAATTGCTGACTTTCAGATTCAGCCTCTTAAAAATGGGTTAACACCTGGTTATGGTGAGGGGTAAATAGTAAAAATGAAAAGCCATCAACAGGACAAGAAGCAACACAGACGTTTAGCAGCAGCAAGTCCTCAATTTGTTTTAAAAAATGCCCCATGTGCTCAAAGCGGCCTCAGCCTAGACCGTCATGTTGTGCGATGGGAAAGCGAGCAGATGAGAGGAGCAGCTGGTGGCCACTTGGCCTGCTGGCCTGTTTCTGCAGAGCTCTTGGAAGTCCTTTGTCCCTCCTCCCCCATCCCTTCTGCCTTCCAATCCCCCAAGTGGAAAGCAAAGTTGGAGGGATAGGGGAGACAATGCACCGTGTTTGGGTTTTTTTTCACACTTGTATTTGTGTATACAATCATTCAACAGATCAAGGCTTTAGTTGGGGTCTGAAAAGACTGCATACCACTTTTCCCACCCATCTAAACATTGATTTTTCTGCCAAGAAAAGGAAAATAAATAGACATATGGTAGGTAGATAGATAGACAGACAGTCATATTCACAGATAGACCGTTCCAGTTAGCATCAGCCCTTTATCCTTAGGAAGCATCCTTACCATGACTCCCAGGAGGTGAGCAGAAAAGGTTCCTCTGAAGGATTTGATCTCACTGGCTAAGCCTCTGGTTGTTGTCTGCCTGCAGGTGGAGAGAGGATTCCCTGAGGTTCTCTGTTAAAAGGAATGACCAAGGGAGACTCCGCTGCTCTCAGCTTCATATCCCAATGTGAGGCAGCAGGGAAATTGTTTGAGACCAGTGGCTATCCCAAAACCCCTCTGTTTGCTGGGGCTGTCCTAACAAAAATCCAGAAACTATGTGGCTTAAACAATAGAAATTTGTTGTCTCAAAGTTCTGGAAGCTAGAAGTCTGGACAAAGGTGTCCTCGGGGCTGGTTCCTTCTGAGGGATGTAAGGGAGACGCTGTCCCAGGTTTTTCTCCTAGTTTCTGGTGGTTTGCTGGCAATCCTTGGCATTCTTTGGCATGTAGAAACATCACCCCACCTTTGCCTTCATGTCAACATGGCATTCTCCCTCTGTGCTTGTATGTCTCCAAGTGTCCCCTTTTTTTAAGGACACAAGACATATTGGAATAGGATACCCCAACGACCTCATTTTAACTTGATTCCCTCTGCAGCCCCATCTCCAAATAAAGTCACATTCTGAGATACTGGGGGCTAAGACTTCCACATATTTTTTTTTGTGGTGTGAGGGATGACAAAATGTAATTCATGTCTGGCCTCATCTCATCTGACCCAGCATGCAGAAGTCTGCACCCACTTCTGCCAGCCCTGAGTTTTATAATCGGCCACACACATTGACCTTCTCCCTTTGAATCTTGACCTTCTGGACTCAGCCAGAGGCTAGGGAAACAGAGAGATTAAAGCCTGCACAGTTTGAAAAGCCCAGTGGAGGGAGGTGTTGTTAAAGCATCTCTAATTATTTTTGTGGTTTCTCCAAATTGGCACATGTTCTTCAATTATAACTCTTTTTCAAGGTAGTTTTTTTAAAATTAATTTATTGAGGTGACATTGGTTCATAACATTCTATAGGTTTCAAATGTACATTTCTATGATACATGACCTGTATCATACCCACCACCCAGAGTCAAATCTTCCCTCACCACACATGTGACCCTCTTTTCCTTTGACCACCCCCTACCCTTCTTCCCTCTGGTAACCGCTGTGCTGCTGTCTGTGTCCCTGAGCTGCAGTTTTCTATCCCACATGTGAGTGAGACCATATGGTTCTTGACCTTTTCTGTCTGACGTATTTCGCTTAGCCTATTTTCAAGATCCATCCAGGTTGTGGCAAATGGCAGTATTTCATCTTTTCTTACAGCTGAGTAGTGTTCCATTGTATACATGTACCACATCTTATCCAATCATCTATCAAAGGGCGCTTCAGTGTTTCCAAGTCTTGGCCACTCTGAGTAATGCTGCAATGAACATAGGGGTACGTATATCTTTCTGAAATAATGTTTTCAAATTTTGAGGGTACCCAGAAGAGGGTTGCTAGGTCATATGGTAATTTTATTCTTTATTCTTAATAAAAATAAGAATTATTCTTATTCTTATACAGTTTTCCTTAGTGGCTGTACCAGTGGCTTCCCATCAGCAGTGAGTGAGCTTTTATTTTTCTCCACAACCTCTCCAACACTTATTACTTGTCTTGTTGATAATAGCTGTTCTAACAGGTGTGAAATAGTATCTCATTGTAGTTTTGATTTGCATTTTCCTAATAGCTAGCAAAGTTGAGTGTCTTTTCATATATCTGTTGGCCATTTGTATGTCTTCTTGGGAGAAATGTCTGTTTGGTTCCTCTGCTCATTTTTTAATTGGTTTGTTTGCTTGTTTGGTGTTGAATTGTATGAGTTCCTTATATATTTTGAATATTAACCCCTTGTTGGCGCTGTTTACAAATATCCCAGTCATCTGCTTTTTTGTTTTGCTGGCACTTGCTTTTTCTATGCAGAGCTTTTAGTCTGATATAGACCCATTCATGTGTTTTTGCCTGTACTTCCCTTGCCTTTGAGGTCAAATTCATAAAAATCCTGTCTAAGGCCAAGGTCTCTAAGTTTAGTACCTATGTTTTCTTCTGTGTAATTTATTGTTTCATGTCTTATATTTAGGTCTTTGATCCATTCTAATTCTTCACACCTCCTTGGGAAGGACGGGAAGGACGGGAAGGAACCCCGAAGGCTGGCTGTCTCCCTGGGCTTGTTGTGACTTACCCTCTGCAGCGGGACTCTTGCCAGGCATCCACTACGGGAAGGAGCAGGAGCCCAAGAACACTTGGGCTGTGAGCATGTCAGCTTGTGGAGGTGGAAACACTGAGGTCAGGCCTGGCTTTGGTGTGGGACTCAGAAAAGAGAGGAAGCACAGGGGTCATGGGGAGGATAGGGGGACAAGGGAGGGGACAATGGGGTTTAGAAAAAGAGATATTATTATTATAGAATTTTCTATAAAATAGGTAATTTGTGGGTAGTCCAGATAAATGATATTTTTGTTAGGCTGAAAGGAAATTGTGTGTAATAGTTGGGATTATATTTGGTTTTGTATAACAGAAAATCCCCAAATAATAGAGGCTTTATAAAGATTGATCTTTATTTGTCCCTTACATAAAAGAAGTCTGGAGATGGTCAATCCAGTGTTGGTATGGCAGTCCTGTGATTATCAGGAAATCAGGCTATACTTAATATACTGCTCTCTGAATGCTGGCATGTCTCCTCATGGTCCCTGATGGCTGCTCAGCCTCCAGCCATCACATCCAGATACCAGGTAGCAGAAAAGTGGCTTCTCAGAGACCCTATACATTACCTATGTCTATCCCTCATTGGCCAGAAGTTAGTAATGTGGCTGTGTAATCTTTTCTCTTGGTAGCTGTTTAACTAGCAAAAACTGAAGATTTGTTATGAAGAAAAGAAGAAGGAATTTTGGAGGGAAACTGTGGTCTCTACCACTGTACTGTATATGAAGGAAGAAAGTGACTATTTAAATTTCTAAGCTTATCCTTGAAAAGAGAATGTTTCTGAAGCATAAATGCTTTGTGTCCTGGAGAATCACCCCTTCTAACCTCATATTCCGCCACATCTGAATGGTCCCTTGGGTTTCAACTTCAACCACAGCTCCTCAAGGAGTCCTCCCAATCTCTTAGCCCAGTGCACCCTGCACTTCTCCTTCAAAGCACTTTGAACTCTAGTCATTACTGAACTCTCTGAAGTTGTTTGTGTAAGGACTGCCCTCCCTGTGAACGAGACGGTAAGCTCTAAGTCAGCAGGGACCCTGCCTTGCTCACCGTTATCTCTGCAGTCAATGTAGGTAGGAGAGGAAAAACTTCCTTCTGCCCTTTTAGGTTCTGTAGCTGGACCTAACAACAAAACATATTAACAAGATTGAGAAAAGTATACACACTTTACTTAATAGTTTTACATAAACATAGGAGTCTTCAAAAGGAAAATGAAGACCCGAAGAAGCCATTAGGCCCCAAATCTTATATACATTTAAAAACGAAGCACAATACACCATACAGATGTGACGAGACGAAGGGGCTTGGGCTAGGGGCAGTGAATTTGGGGCCAGTGACTAGGACATACCTGGGGGAAGTGAAAGGAAGACAAGCGCTGTTTGAGTGGGTGGGTGTGTTGGCACGGGCCCATTTTGGCACCGTCTCCCAGTCTCTGGTGATAAGAACGTTCTTCTCTCCCTGGTGGGGCAGGGGAGGTGGGGGAGCACGGGGAGGCACCTTTCTCAGGGGAAAATTAATGACCTGATTTCAGGTAGAAAGGGGGAAATCAGAGAGCCTTTCTGTATCTGCTGTTCCTCAAGTGCCTTCAGCTGAAAATAATCAATAATTTGGGGTGGCATGTTCTGAAACTCCTTCATGCACCCTCAATAAATATCTGTTAACTGGCTGACTTTGTGAGAATAGAATACTAGAGAAGCCCCAGATTCAAGTCCCATTTCCAATGAGATTTCTCTCGAACGGCTTCCCTGGCTGAGACCAGGGCAAAACCAGATTCTCCAGTGCTGCACACTGGCCAGGATCTGAGCAGCCTGAGCGCCCACGTCGATGTGGGGAGGGATGTGGGTTGGGGCTGTCAGAACAGCCTCTCAGGGGAAGACTCCCACAGCAAACTCCACTTTACAAAACCAGCAATGCCAGAAGCACACCCGGGAGGCAGGGGAACAAAAACTGCAGCAGTGTGGGTGAGTTTCAGATCTGAAAACGCAACCAGCTGCCCAGTGTTTGGGAAGAAAAAGTAGGTCACTGTCTTCCCTCGGTCCAATGACGTCCCCAGGCCCTAAAGGGGAAGGAAGAATTGTGTGATCTCTGGCGTCACAGGCTGTGGGCAAGTTTGGTCACGCTCAACTTTATGAGAACTGCTTGCTCCACATCTCCTCATCTTTAAGACTCCCTAAAAAGTCAGGAAACGATCAGTCCAACCTGGTCAGCCTTTAGCTCTTGGACAGAGGGTCTTGCTGAAGCCAGGTTTTTAAGCAAGTCTATCTGAGCACCACACGAGCAAAAAGGAGGGACCCAGAATCTAGAATGGCTCCCAAACCCTTGCTCCCAAACCCTCCATTTTAAACTTAAGGAAGGAGCATTCCTTTACCTGGCCTGGGACCACAGGATTTTAAAGGAGAGGGCACGAAAGAGGGAGAGATCGTGGGAGACCTCAAGCCAAGTGCTGCCTTGAAGCTCCTGAGAAGATCCGCGAACAGAGCTCCCTCCAACTTCCCCAGCCCTGGGGGAAACGAGAACAGGATTGAGAAATGAAGACATGTCTCTAATGCGGCAGACAAACAGTCACCCTCTGCATCCTACCCCTCCACGTTCACCATCCTGTTTAGTCATAACAATGAAGCATACTTCAGCCACTTCTCCTTCTGGCTGAGAAGCCGAGTGTGACATTAGCCCTGGGCATGATGTGGGGATTTTCCTGGGGCAGGTCTGAGACGATGAGGTGCTGGAGTTGTTTCCTCCTAGTTTGCAAGAGTTTGATTATTAAATATTCAAGAATTTGGCGAGCCATTGTTGAACCATTGGTAACTTGACATCTGCCATGGTACGTGTATTTACACTATGGAATTAGGCAAATCTTACAAATTGACTTTCCCCGCCTTTTTTAAAGAGAGCTGCTTTACCAGCACACAATGCACTCCTCATGCAGGGGCTCTGAGAGGACCTGAGGAGAAGGCAGGAGACAGAGGGTGTTTAATGCTTCCCCAACGTCTTTGTCACATCTCCCTTCTCTGCTCTCCACACATTTCCTTAGGGTCAGTGTTGTCTCCGTAGAAACACCTACAGATTCCACTTCTGCTTTGTCAGAGACCATGAAGAAGTTGACTTTCATCGCCCCTGGGCTGAAGGACTCCAAGATCACAACCTCCAAGAGCAGCAGGCCCATTTTCTTGCAGAAAAGAAGAGAGAAGAAAAAGCTGAGGAGCTCCCTTTAACGGCGACAAACCCATGGAAAAGTAGACATGGGCAGCCTGAAAATCAAAGATTGGCTTCCTTCAAATCCCCTGATAAAATCGACAATCCACACTTGCTGATTAAAGCCACAGGTGACGTTTCTTAGGTAAGTGGATCCCTCTGCTTCAGATTCATTTTCAGAGGTCACAAAAGGTTGAAAGGAAACAAATTATTTTTCATGAAAAAGATAACAAACGAAACCAAGACTGGTATAGAGAAAGTTTCTTAAACTTGACTGCGCCGGCCAACTTGGGGACGGGGTGCTTGCAGAAACAGATTTGCGGGACTTTCTCTGAGAAATTTAGATTCTGGAGGCCTGCAAAGGGAGCCAAGAACCAGCCTTTTGAACAGCTCCCACTCCCACCCCATCATTCTGCTGTGGGTGGCCTGAGGTCTTCACTTTGAGAAACTGGTCTGAAGAGGCTCCTCAGGAGGCATTTTGTAGATGGGAGCTGACCCCTGAGTAGGACCCTGCTCAGTGACCAGGCCCTGCCTTGTCTCAGTTTCTGATCCTCAGGATTCATCCCCTAGGACATGTGGGCCCAGCATTGTGCCGAGAGGCATGGGACTGGCACACAAACACAGCTGAGCATTCCATGTCTCACCACTGTCAGTAAGGAACGGGGTGGAGCCTGGGAAAGGTAGTCCTGAGGCACTGAGAAGAACAGCTGAGATGACGGTGAACTTTTGTTTCTTGGCACAAGTGCACGAAAGCCTTTTCCCCATGGTCTCAGAGAACCCTCTGGGAACTGCTGAAAGCTACCAGAAGTCGTTTTTTCTTCTTGGAAGTGCCTTAAGAATTTAGATTTATAAGGCTTGGCAAAATGTATTTCAATAAGTCAAATCCACTTGCAAAGGTGAGGTGGAAAGGGACTGTGACGTCCCGCAGATGTGCTCACTCTGGAGAGAGCTACTGATCCACAGTTGACCCGCTTCCCCAGCCCTAGATCCCACCTCTAGGAAGATATCCCACTCCCCATTCAGATGGCCCATCCCTGCCAGGTGGTGTCATGGCAACAGAGAAAAAGAAAACATGTGAAGCTCCACCTCTGCACATTGTATACTCTGTCATCAGAGGAGAATTCTACTGCAGTCCTTCCTTGGCTGTGCTCTTTATAGTTCTGAGCCACTTCCTGTTTCCATTTCTAGGTCATACACTGAGCTTACAGTTGCTGTGATTCACTCACCCAGGAGGCTCTGCTGTTCTCTCTCCTCGGAGACTATTGCCTCTCAGGGATGGATCAGAGAGGGCAACATGGAAAGACAAGGTCTTGGTCCATTCTTAGGAAAACATACACACTATCCTAGGCTTTTCAGAATGCTTGTGCTTAGGCCCAGAAACTCGGCATGCCTGGAAAATCTGTGACTTGCTTGGTTTGCATTTTCTTCTGTACTGACGACGAGGTCCTCAGTTCCCTAGAGAGGCTGAACAAGTACAATTTAAAAAGGCGTTTTGCCAAAGACCTCACTGGAAACCTTGCTTTGCCAAGGGGCCAGGCCTACCAGACAACCATCAGGCGACAGCGAGTACTCCTTGAGGAAGACACGAACGAGAAGCCATTCAAAACCATTGTCTTCTAGAAACTAAATTTCAAAATGAGGAGGAAACCACAGCTCATATGTAAGCTGGTGTTCAGCAACCTGGGTTCACTTGAAGGCAGACAAGAATAGGCTTTGCACAGCTGTATTGCCTTCCCATTATGATTCCTAACAGTTTACTCATTGGGGAAAGATTATTCCAGTGGAATGGTGAGTACTAAGGATGAGGCACTGGATAATTTAGTCAAGGTCAATGTGCCAAGTCAGCATGAGGGTGCTATATTTGTCTCCCAACTTCGTTCTTTGACTGTGTGTGTGTGCGTGAAAATGTATGGGAAGCTGGAACACAAACTGAGATGGTGCAGAAAATGCAGGGCTCCGATCTTTTTTCCCTTGTCCCTGAAGAAGCCATACATTCAGGATGATGCTGGGGCCAGGCCTTGGTGCAGGGTCCCTGCAAGGGTCACCAAGGCTGCAGACACATGCACACCACATCTTATTCTACAGCAGAGAGAGGGGGAAAAGCAGGCAGAGAAAGACCCAGAAACACAGGCCAGCTGAGGAAATAGGACTGCTGTCCTGAAAGCAGTCTGGGATGCAGAGCCCTGGCTTCCTAGAGGCTCTCTAGGTCCTGATTGCACTGAGATTATCTCCAGAGAGAAAAATAGGTGCTCTGAGTCTACTTGTGCAGAGAAACAACCACATCACATGCAGATCTACAGATAACAGAACACAAAAATAGAGAGCATAGGAAAGTAGGAACTCTCATACCCTGATGGTGGGAAGGTAAACTGGGGAAACTTGGTTTGTTGGCAATTTGGTAATTTACATTTAGGGCAGAGACAATGCTCCATATTCACCAAACTCTGTCCCCCTGTCCCCTGGACACTCAGGAAGACTACAGTTCCCAGATGCTCTTGCAGTTAGAAAGTGGTCATGTGACTGAGTTCTGGACAGCTGAAAGGTGGACAGAGGAAGAGATGTGAGTTACTTCCAAGTGTGGCCCGAAAACCACCTGTGCAATTTTCCATTCTCTCCTCTCTGCTGTTGGACTCTCTCTCCTTTGTCTTTCAGCTGAGCTCAGAAGACCCAGTGGAGAACTCCAAGGCCCTGGAAAATGGGGAACAAGTCCTGGTTCCAGAGGACTGTGCAAAGCACCCTCCACCCACAACCAGATGACTACACTGAATTGTAACACAAGAGAGAAATAAATCTTTATTGCGTTAAGCCACTGATATTTGGGGATTTTGTTAGAACATTTAGCCTACCCTGACTAATGTAGTAACAAAATCCTTATTACCGTCCATAAGCTTTGACCTAGCAATTACATTCTTTGGAACACTTCCTAAGGAAATAATTAAGAATAGTCACTATAGTGTTGCTTATAATAGCAAAAAAAAGTAAACACTGATCTCCAATAATAGAAGAGTCTTTATATAAATAATAATATAGCCTTGCAAAGAAATATTAAACACTTAATACCATTGAAATGTATTTATTAACATGAAAAACCTTCATGACATAGTGTTACATGAAAAACAGCAAGGAACGACACGGAAGGTAGGACCCTATAATCACATCAATATCTGGCACTATACCAAAATAACAGTGATTATTTCTGATAATAGCACTATGGGTTGCTTTTAAAAAATTGTCTTTTTATGCAGTTTTATGCTTTTTTATACAATAAACACATATTATTTGAGTTAAAAAATTTGTCAAAGTAGCCTGCTGGAAATGGATGGGTCTCCTTTGAACTTGAAGCCTGGCCTTGCTCTCTCTGTGTGTAAGTGTAATGTGTGTGAAGGAAACCCAGGTCCCTTGGATACTCTATGGGTTAGGGGCTAAAACTCCACCACTCCTACGGGTGAACATCTGTTGATCCTATCTACCAGGAGTAGCTCTTAAGCCTTTCACTTAGCTTCAGGGCTCAGTTGCACAGACAAACTGCCCTGGCTTTAAGGAAGGAGGTTCCTTTTCATCACAATGTTTTCCAGGATTTCCTCTAAAATTTGATGTGGCTCAGAACTTTTTTCTTTTGGGGTTCCAATCAGGATGATTTTAGAAACCAGCCACACATCTCCCTTCTCCCAAGACAAACTGTGTGATGTAGACCATAACCACGCTGCAGAAAGCAGGACAGGAAATTACACTCTAACTATAGGTCTTTATTCACAAACCCAGCAACCTCACCACAAAATACACTGAGAGAGCCCTGAAGCCTTCAGGCCCTGACTTACAAGATCAAAGAGTCATACGCAATCTCTCCAAGTGAACTTTGAACAAAAACTAACATTGCAGGTTTTTGTTTTGACCTTCCAACCACATGGTCAAGCCAGAATTAAGTTGAAACTCCAACTTTCTTCCTGCTGAATTACTCCCTGCCCTTTTCAACAGACCTTCACACAGAGAATAAGTCACTGAGGTTTCCTGTCGAGGAAGGTTCTCTGGGTTCTGTACGGGGATCATATACTAACACAACCCAAGAACAAGTTTTGTGTATAGTAGGACAAAGATATTTTAGTTGAATTCAACATCTTTTTGGCAAATCACCTGTCCCCAAACTGAAGACATGTAAGGAAAGGATGACTTATTTTTAACAGGAGATTCTGATATATTGCATAGGGAAGACAAAACAAATGAAGACCAAAGTCTGAAGACCTGAGAGTGTCCACAAGAAAACCTTAGTAATTCTTCTCTGTTCTCCACAACTCAAATCCTACCTGCCCTTCAAGGCCCAGACAAAGAAAATACTCACAAATTTCTCCGTGAGCAGGTCAGCGTACACCAGTGTTTTTCCTATTTCTGAACCCCTTCCCAGTGGAAAGGTGGTAACACCTAACCTGAGTGCCGCAGGCTCTGAGTGGACGCCTTCTGGGCCAGTGCAGTGAGATTCGCATTAGTGTCTGGTTTAGGAGTGCTTGGGTCTCTTCCCACGGAGGGTCTCCGCTCCTTGAAGATCTCTTTTCCTCCAGGAATTGAGAACCTATTAGATAGTACTAGCTAAACACACGGTGTTGGAGCTACTGTTCTGTGATCTTGAGCAAGTCACTTGTTTTCTCTGTGCCCCGTTCCTCATTTGTAAAATGGTGTTAATAGTTGTGAGAATTCAGAGAATCCATGTAATACACTTCAAACTCAAATAACAGTGTTTCTATTTTTAAAAATAGCCCCCAAATTCTTTGACACACTTTCCATGCCGAGGTAGTGCTCTAGGTCAGCTCTCAAATCTGGTCTCTGAAACTGACCAATAGAATGTGGGTCCAGGATGCCATGCCAGTTGCCGGCCTCCAGCCTTCAGAAATGGGGAGCTTCCACATCCTGCCTTGCTCTCCGGACCCAGACACCATACTGTGAGGGAGCCCGGCCACGTGGACAGGCGTGTTCTGGCGGAAAGCCCCAGATGAGATAAAAGCCAGCGTAAAAGCAGAGCAGCTTTTGCAATGACTCCAACTACAACCACCATTGGTCTGTAACCACGAAAATTAGAGATCAGAAACTCTGAGTAAGAACTGCCTAGCTGATCCCAGTTAACCCCTAGAACCGTGAACCATAAGAATGAAATGATTGTGGTTGTTTTAAGTCACTAAGTTTTCTGGTGATCTTTCCCTCAGTGATAGATGTCTGAAGCCTTCCCTTGTTGCTTTAAGGTCTCACATTGGTCCATGAGTGATCTTAGCCCTCACTTGCTGGTCCAGGGGGACACTCGGTCATGCTGCTTCTTCCTCCCCAGCTTTGTGCAGCTAGGTGTGCCCTTCCCCTCCCTCCACCCAGAGATGCGTGTAGGTTTCCCAATCCGGCTGCAGAGCTGACTCAAGTTTTCTCCCCAGAGGAAACTTCTTAGCTCCCATGTTAACCAGTGCATTCAAAGACCACGACAGAATAGCTCCTGGTGCGTGCTGCCACCTTCCGTTCTCTGCGTTTTCCCTCTGTTAGAGCCTGTTCTCCCAAAAAGAATGTAAGCTCCTAGAGAGCAGGCACCCTACTTTAATTTTAATTTTTGTACAATGTTAATTTTCTTTTTTGAGAAAATTTTAACTTTTTGAGAACAAAAGTGATCACAACTAGTTGCAACCAGTTAAAAGCCTAAGTCTATGATGATTCTCCACAGGGACAAATAGTCAAATATGTGCTAGAGGAAAATTACACTGCCAATATGAGTCTTCTGATGCCCAAATTCTCAATTTAAAAAAATAGTAGATGAGGCTAAATCATCCTATTGGGTGACTAGGGTGAAAATAGGGTGAAGATGGTTCATATAAAATGAAAAGTCCTGGGGTTAACAGGTAAAATTTCTTTGATTGTTTCAATGTTGTCTCCTTACTGGAAAATCAAGTATTTACTATATTCCACCCAAGATGTAAGAAATACTTTACGTGCTGAGTTGATAACTGCAAAAATCTTGACACTTAGGTCTGGTACCGAAGTCAGACCTGAAGGATGTTCAGTGGCTGGGGTGGGGGCTGGGGGTGTTGGTGCTCCTGGGGAGCTCATCCACAAGTCTCTGCCTGGAAGCATGTTACACGACCTCTCCTGCTCCATGGAACCATCTCCGTAAGTCTCTCTGTCTGTTGCCAACCAAGAAACTTAACATGATCCACAACGATTGTCTTCTGTGGAGCAATCATATGCCTCCACCACCAGCCCCTCCTCCAGGCGGTGTTAGTGGTGTCTTTTCTGTGCTCCCACAGCCTCCAGTGCTTTCGTACTTTTATCCCAACCCCTACTCTGCCTTTCGGTGTCTGTGTACGTCTCTCTCTCTCTCTAACAGACTGAGCTTCTTGAGGGCCTTGACAGCCATTGAGGGTCTAAAGTTTTTCTCTTCCTGCTCCCTGGCAGTAGCAGGATCCCCTTGGTGAAGTTTTAAATGAATAAGTGAGTGAGTAAATGAATTGAGGAGTGAATATACTTTCCATTATTTCCTTTCAACCTTTGAACTTGAAGCCTGGCCTTGCTCTCTCTGTGTGTAAGTGTAATGTGTGTGCTTTTTCCCAAATGCGCCCTGTGTTTCCTTGTCTCTGAAGGGACCTGGTTTTATGTGTTTCTGGAAGCCTTCCCAGTGCACAGAGTAGTGTAGCAGCAAGGCCGGCTGCATAATTTGTAGGATCCAGTGAAAAATGAAAATGTAGGGCCCCTAACTCAAAAATTATTAAGAATTTCAAAATAGTGACAGCAGAGCACTGTACCACGCGCGGGGTCCTTTTAAGGGCCAGGCCCCGGGTAACTGTGTCACACAGCCGTGAAGCGGGCCTCTGTAGCAGCTGCCTGTTCTTTGTATCAGCACTGCATGCCATGTCCCTGCTCCTGGTAGCTGTGGTTTTCATTTGGGGAGCCATCCTTTCCTAACTGTGGGGCTTGGATGGGACTGTCTACCCCAAGAGGGAACATGTGATCCAGTTGTGACCAATGAGAGCATCACATCCACTTCACCATGATTACTACAGGGATAGGCAAGTGACCACCTGTGAGAACCATACCTCAGAAAGGTGTTCTTTTTGTGGGTACTAAATTGGCAGGAAATAAGCCTAGAGCTTTTTGGAGTCACCAGTTGGGGAAATCTTGCCTAAGACAAAGCTGATACTGAAAAAAACCGAGAACTCAGAAGATGGAGTAGTGGGGAATGTGATTCCTGCCAACATCATTTAAGCCGCGGATTGAGCTGACCCTCCAGACTTTTTTCTAATTTGTGTAAACCCCAAAATTTCCTTCGTGGCCTAAGCCAGCTTACCTCAGATTTCAGTGCCCTGTAATCAAAACAGACCTGACAAATGAGTGGGAACTTAATAAATACCTCTCAGTTTGAATAACAGACCAGAAGGGCTTGAAGGAAACCATTGTTACGGTTCTATTACCCGTCCTTTGCTTAGTTCCATTTGACTTGAGAATCAGGGCAAGAAATTGAGTAGCCCAGAGAGACTGTGACTGGGTTATTAAAATGGGAATTTAATAGTACGTGAAGGAGTTATCTGTTCCTCATGCTCATTGTTTTATGTGTAGACAGAGACAGGAATGAGGAGCATGGGCTAGAACTTGTCTTTGCTTTGGAGATTTGAAAACAAAGTGTTTATGTTAAACATGTTTTACTTTGATAACATGAAAGAATAATAGTACAGTTTATTGTTTTAAAGGCTTTGGAAAGATGTGACTAGGGTCAGTTTACCTTGCTGCAGACTTTTAGGGTACCAGTCCCATACGGTTAACTCGGATCAGCCATGATCCTTCTCCTAAAGCCAAGCTTCTCAGAGTCTAGAAGTGGGGGCCCTGCAGCTCCTCCCCGGGCCTCAGCCTGCCTGCTCTGCCCCTCTCTGCTCAGAGCTGCACGTCAAGGCCAGCAGGGCACTGGGGTGTTTACTAACTTGGGCCTAACCACGCCCCACCTGCATCCTTTCGTCAGTTTCATTTGGAATCCTGAGAAAGGGTCTCAGATTGCTGACTCTACTGCCAACAGCAAACATTATTTATCTTCTGGATGGGTTGGCAGGAAAACCAAATTTTTTTCTCTCCAGGTCAGCCAAAATCTTGAGGCCAGTTAACTTCCCTCATGATCTCATCGGTCATCCTTCACTTCTACTCTGAGTGAAAGCCTCATCGGTGTCCTGCTCGACTCAGCGCAGCATTGTTCTCTGCGTCCACCCCCAGACTTGTCTCCCACTGCGGCCTCCCCTCACAACCTTCCTCAGGGCTGCCCTGCTCCGTTCCATGGGGAACTCTCTCTCCATCCTATTCTCTCAGGCTCTTCACTGAATGCTTTATGCCTTCATTGAAACTAGATCTTTCCAAGGATATCTACCACCTTCCCCCAGGGGCCTCTTCACAGCTCTCAAGTGGAAACTTCCAGAGACTCTCCCTACAGCTATCGCCCTGGGAAAGTTTAATTTTCTAATAGGCGTCTCAGCCAATATCCTGGCATCAAGTTTGTTTACCAGCTCAGCCTCAGTGGTCTTTGTCTTCTCTCTACTTCAGGCATGTTCCTATCCTGTATATCCTCAAAACTCAGCAGTGAAATGTTAAACTCCAGTATCTCGGAACTTATTTAAACACACACACACATGCATGTTTTATATCTTACTTTCAAACTTCAGTTCCCTGTAACCGGCATTCATACTGTCAAACATCAGCATTTCTGCTTTATTGAGACTTCTAATCAATGGTTAACTCCATTTTCCTCAAACTCACATATTCAACGAACATCTAGTGAGTCTATGTCTATGCCAGGTATGGCCAGGCAAAGCTCTCGAAGCTTCCTTCTGTGGGAGGATGTTTCAGTTACCTATTGCTGTACAACAGAACACCAACACTTCGACTTCAAACAGAAGGGTTTATTAGACCTCGCAGTTCTCTGTCAGGAACTGGGGCAGGGCCAGGCTGGGCAGCCCTGCTGCTGCTCTAGGGGTCAGCTGAGATGGTTCACTCGGTGACATTCACCATCACTGCACGTCTGTCCCTTCAGTGATCCTCCACACAGAAGCATGGACTTCCTCCCCGCATGCTGGTCTCAGGTAGTCACACTTGTTACACAGCAGCCAGCCCCCAAGAATAAAACTGGAAGCCGATCTGACAAGCCTCTCCAAAGTGAAGCCCAGAATTGCACAGCGTCTTTCTGCTGAATTTGGTCAGTGAAAGCCAGTGATAAGAAGTCGTAGGCCAGTTCAGATTCAGTGGAAGGGGAAACAGACTCTACCTCGTGACTGGTGAGCCGGCTCATGAATACAGTGAGAAGGAATCACCGGCAGCTATTTTTGGAGACAATCAACTACAGAGGAAGGAGACCATATGTATATACATATATACATACATATATACATATATATATGGACAAATAAACAGTAAAGTACCAGACAGTAATAAAAGCTGTTCAAAGAACTGAAACAGGGTGTTTTGATAGAGAACCACTCAGTAGCTCCTGTAGATTGAGGGGATTGTCAAAGAAGCTGTATTTAAATTATAACTTGAAAGGCAAGAAGTGATAGCTGTATGAGGACCCAGGCAGAGGAAGAATTAGCAAAAAGCTCTAACTGGGAATGAGCTGGGCGCCTGTGAAGAATGGAAAGAAGGACCAGGTGTTAGGAGCGCGGACAATGACAGAGTGCAGTTGGAAATGAGGTCAGACAAGCAGGAAGGACCAGATCAAGTGCACTGTGGTAAGGAGGTTAGATTTTATTCCAAGAGCAGTCGATGAGACGCCATTGAAGGTTTTAAACAGAGGAGGGACATGATACAACTTACATCATTAACAGGTCACTCCGGCTGCCTTCTGGGGAACAGGTTGTGAAGTACAGAAGCAAGGCTGATGAGGGGTCTCCTGCGGGAGCCCGGACCAAGAAATGGCGGCTTGTTTGGCTGGTGGCTGTCAGGAGAAGAAGCTGAAGGTATGTTTGGGGGTTGGGCCACCAGGAAGTGTGGAGGACTGAGCCTGTACTCTCTTGGTTCAAGTCCCCTTCACGCCTGGGTGATCACCAACGCGCCACACCCATCTGTCCTTAAATGGCACCTTAGAGGTTTTCGGGATTATACTCATGAATCACTTTAAGGACAGGGATACATTTTCAGAAATGCATTGTGAGGTGATTTCATTGTTGTGTGAACATCACAGAGGGCACTTACACACACGTAGATGGTACAGCCTGCTGCACACCCAGGCTTCGTGGTATAGCCTTACTCCCAGGCCACAAGCCTGTAGAGCATGTTGCTATACTGAATGCTGTAGGCAACTGTAACACAACGGTATTTGTGTATCTAAACATATCTAATCATAGAAAAGGTACAGTAAAAATACTGTATAAGAGATAAAAATGGTACACCAGTACAGGGCACTTGCCACGGGTGGAGCTTGCAGGACTGGAAGTGGCTCTTGGTGAGTGAGTGGTGAGTGAATGTGAAGACCTAGATCATTAGTGTACACTACTTTGGACTTTATAAACACTGTACACTTTGGCTATACTAAATTTATAAAACAACGTGAGATTAAATCAAGCACAAGAGAAAATGATGTAATCAAGAGATGAGGTAAACACGAAAGCATGAAGCTGTTCCCAGCATAACACGGCACACTGTTTTACAGAAAGATTACACTCTAAAATAGTGATAAAAAGTACGCTACAGTAAATGCACAACCCAGTAACTTAGTCGTTTGTTATCATTACAAAGTACTAGGTACCGTACCGAATTGAATGTGCTGTATTTTGCTGACCAGCGGCACAGGTTTGTTCACATCTGTGTCACCCCAGACACGTGAGTGATGTGTTGTTGCACTGAGACATTACCATGGCTACATTGCTAGGCAATAGGAACTTGCAGCTCCATTATAATCTTTTTTTTTTGTAAAGATTTTATTTATTTGTTTTTAGAGAGAGGGGGAGGGAGGGAGAAAGGGAGAGAAAGAGCAATGTGTGGTTGCCACTCGTGGCCCACAACCCAGGCATGTGCCATGACTGGGAATCGAACCAGCGACCCTTTGGTTTGCAGGCCAGCACTCAATCCACTGAGCCACACCAGCCAGGGCTCAGCTCCATTATAATCTTAGGGGACCACTAGAGCATATGTGGTTCTGCTATGCAGCACGCAACTATATTTTAAGCTTAGTATCTTTGCATACAGTGCAGCCCTTCGTGATAGGCTCTGCCCCCTCCCCACTTAGGCTCATTTCCAGTGTCTGTCCCAACATGCCCTTTGCCCCAGCCATTTCTGATTGTTCAGTGTCCCCTGACTATGTCCTAGCCCATGATCCCATGCCTGGCAAGTGCTGTTTCTTTTTACTAAAATGTTTCTTCTCCCTCACCTTCATTTGTCATCCAACCAACTTCTATTCCTCCTTCAAAATATAAGAGGTGTCACCTTTTCCACTAAGTCTTTCCTGAAACCTCAGTCTTGTTTAGATTTCTGTGCACTCCACACATGGCACCATAGACATCCAATTCCTGTCTGTCTCTTCCAGCTGACTGTGGGTGCCTTAAGGACTGGATGGAACCTAGTGCATTGCTCCATAAGTGAAGCAAGTGAGAAATTTAAGACAGCTGATGCTACCACGTTTGTCATGATTTGCCCTTGGGGCGTGAAAACGTGTGTAAGGTCAAATCACAGCAGGAAGATGGATTTGATCGGTGGGTCCCTGTACCTACCGAGTTAATTCCTTCTCCTGAGCTGATTCCAGGAGGCCAACCTCCTGCCTTCACAGGCCTTGCCAGCCTCCCATGGCGAGCACTTATTTTCCTCTGAGCTCAGAATTCTCCAGGAAGGGACTGGCCTCTTTACACACCAAGTATCAGCATCATTGTTGATGGAAATCAGGAAAATCTGAAAAGCCCACTTCAGCCAAACAAAGTTCACCGTGATGTTTAAAGGTAAATAAACTACAAGCTGCTGACTTTCAAATCTGTAGCCAGACTTGGTCCTTGCACTGAAATTCAGACTCTCAATTCCAGTTGTCCAAATGACTTCTTTACCTGGATGTTCCCCACACTTGGCAGGTCTGAAATCAAACTCATCATCTCTCTTGCCCCCGTATATCCATGACTGGGAGTCTATCAGTAACTCACCAAGGAGTCACCAATGAATATTTCTTGAGTTCACCCTCCTCTTCACTCCATTGCCAGGATCCTGGTCCAAGTCCTCAGCTTCTCTGGTCTGCACAACCACATCGACCCCTTCACCAACATCCGTGCTCCCAGCCTGTGTTCTCCTGATTCCCCAGGGATCCTGTGAAATGCAAACCTGATCTGTCTGCTCCCACTCTGAAACCCTTCAAATACCCAGCTCAGGGTTGTCAAACTTTAGTTTGCATCTGAACTGCCTTGATAGCTTCTTTAACAATGCAGATTTGATCCCCTCAACAAAACCAATAAATTCAAGGTTGGGGCAAGAGACTCACATTCTTAGCTAGTCACCAGGCACGCAAGCACTTTGATCTGTGAGATGAATCCAAGCTCTTCATTCACTTTACCAAACCCTCCTCACAGGTCCCTTGCCCTCTTTAGGGGAGGTCCTACCCATGTCTCTAGCCTCATCCATCCCCCTTCACACACCCTGCTCTTCCTGGTACTTCTCACCTTTGACCTTTGCTCTATCTTGCCTGCTACCAGGAATGTCTTCTGTGAATGACCGCTCTCCTCCCCCACCCACCCCCACTTCTCAATTAGGTAACTCTTTGTAACTCAGCTACTCAGAACATCAGCATCATCTGGGAGCTTGTTAGAAATGCAGAGTCACAGGCCCCACCCCAGTCCTCCTGATTCAGACCCCGGGTGATTCCAATGTACTTCAGAGAATAACAGCTTTAAAACTTGACTCAGAAGCATGCAGTCCAGGAAGGCTTCCCAGAATGACACGCACCACTCGCCAAGTATTCCTCTAAGTGAACAGTGGGCATCTGCACACTGCACGTGCAACAGTTCACAGTCAGGCCTCAACCTACTCAGAGAACTATCGGATTTAAAGCATTGCCCAAAGAGGAGTGTTAATCCCCAAGTACCCCAATGTCAAGAGCACACCCCTTTCTCGCTGTCCCATTCCCTATCTTGGTATCTCTGCCCCGTCTTCTCTGCACGTGCTCAGCCCCACAGGTGTCCCAACATGCTGGGTCCCCTGCCTCACCTGGCTTCTTGGGTGATGCAGCTCTTCACTCCATCTGCTTTTCTCCTGAGAACCTGCCCATGTGGCATGGTCTCTTTTCCCCTCAGAGGTGGGGACAGGTGGAAGGAGACAAGGAGGCAAGTGTCCGATGCTCTTGGAGCATTCAAGGCCCCGGGCTGCAGTAGAAATGTTTGTGCTGTTTTAAAAAAAATATGTATCTGCCTCTCGCATCCTCCTCGAACAGCGAGTTCATTGCTGAACACCTGACATACTCTACACGGCCTGGGAGGCAGAGGCCTGTTCTCACAAGAGGCTCTGTCACCGACTGCTGATGTCACCCTGGGCAGGTGCCGGTACCTCTCTGAACATGTAGTTCTCAGTCTGTAAAGGGGGGATAACAACACTGGCTGGTCTACCTTACCGCATTTCTACTGAGCCCGACTACTCCCGGGTGCGGTGCGCTTGCCCGCAGGTGCGCGCACACACACAGCCGCAGCCTCTCCGTGCTGTTCGTCGGCCCACGCGGAACACAGCGAAGTCCCAATGTTTCCACCATCTTTCCGTGCTGCCTTAAAGCCGTGAATGACCTGGCTGATTAGCTGAAGAGCATCGACAGCACCAATAAAGTGAGACAGGTCGAGTTCATAATAGACCGTGCTCCACAGTCATCATTTGTCTCTAATGGCGATGAAGAGGCACGGTTACATTGCGAATTGGAAATCACTGCTCGATCACAAAGCTGGGGAGATTTTTGTGACTCTCACCAACACATTGAAAAAGTGTGGGTGAAGCAAGTGTGGAGTCTCAGATTTGATGTACAACTCAAAGGTCTAGAAAAATGGCAGAACAATTTGCTCCCGTCTGTCTGGTTTCATCATACTGACTGACGACCTTAGCTGGCATCGTGGGTGAATACGCGCAGAAGAAAAAATCCTGGGATGCTTTTTCTTCGTATGTAATACATACATACACATTGTCTCTGTGGAAGAGAGAGGGAGAGAGCCAAGCCCAGGTCAGCTGTCTGCCAGCTGCCGCTGGGAGTCTCAGCCAGGGCACTGAACAGGGAGAAACTCAACCCCTTGGCATCCACAAATACGCACCGCAGAAGGTCCCTCTAGGTGAGTTTCTAGGCATCTGGTACATGTGGAAGTTCTCACTGTGAAGTGTTCCAGAGCCAGTAGCATGCACAGGGGGACAATGGCCATCCAGGGAGCTCGACCCAGCAGAAGCCTGGAGCCAGGGTGCTTGTGGAGGACGTCTACTGAGTCTTTATTTTATCTTAGACCTGCTGAGTGGAGGCCTGGAAGGTGTTATAAACTGGTATAGGGTAGGAATACATGGGTTTTTATTCTTGGAGTGGTTAGAACTCTTAGACAGAAATGAGATTTAAAACTGGAGTATTTCTCTCCTCCCCTACCCCATGTTATTAATAATAATGATTTATGACACACCTACTATGTGCCACACACAGTATTAGGCACTTGGCTTATGTTGGCTTAGTTATGTTAACACACTTTCATCACAAAATTGACAAGGAGGCTGAGGAGCTGATGTGACTTTTAGAACCTAAAGTAAAACCCCTGCAGCTCTGACTCCCAACTCCATTGGCCTTTCCCAAAGCATTCTCAGTGAGTGCCGGTCCAGAGGGACCTTCTGCGGTGCGTATTTGTGTCCCCTTTGTTTTGGGGATGCTATTAGCTAAAAAACACAGAACACCTGAACAGTGAAGAAGCAAACCCAAAAAGCTAACGCAACATTTTAACAGCATCGGGAATTGAGATCAGCTGTTTGGATGTCCTTGGCTTTTTTCTAGTGATTCTGCAGTAGCTCCAAGCTCGTGTCTACATGTGGTAATGTCCAAAGACAGGAAGAGGCAAGTACACACCTTGTGTTTTGATTTAAGAGTGAGGAGAACCTTTCTAGGAGTCCCCAAGCCTGATTTTTCTGATACCACAATGAGCAGGGCCACCGCACATGTCCAAACCTAAAGCAATCACTGTTAGAGAGGACGGCTTAGACCAACCTGGGCACTGGAGAAGGAGCCCACAGAACACACAGGTACCACAGCCAAACAAAATCCAAGCTCTCTGAGCAAAGAAGAAGTGGGGCGGAGATGAATGGTATTGAGTAGAAAACCAACAGGGTCTTCCACACTTTTCTTGGAGATTCACATTGCCCACGAGCGTATTTAAGGCTCTAGTTTAGTTTCTTTACTAACCCATTTAACTTCTTCCGCATCCAGTGCTTCTCAAACTTATCTTTTCTTGGAGTTACTAGCTTCCTGCAGGCATGTTGAGAAATGCTGGGTCCCACCATGCTGTTTGTGCTCAGTTAAGAGACAGTCCTGGGAACTCCCAAGCCCAGCAAACTTGGAGCCAAGAGGTGCTCTGTGCACCTGCTGGAGAACAATGAGGACAGCTGAGTAATTTGAAGGAGTTTTCCTTGACCCAATTAACAGGAAATAAAGGCAGGAGTTTTCTTTCTTCTCCAGGCTCCTTTTCTTTCTGACAACACTAAATTAATAGGTTTAAGATGTTACTTATAGTTGGATTTCTTTCCACTAACCTTGCCACCAGGGAGGGAGAAAATGACAGCTTTTAATATTGATTCGAGAGGGGCCAACGGTTAGGTCAAACCAGGACTGCATTTCCTCCCTCCCAGTCTGCATATGAATCCGCATTAGCAAAGCCTGTAAGAATGCTCTCCGACTCGTTACTTGCCTGTGGCCTCTTTTCAGAAGCCAACAACCTCCAGAAGCCTGGACAGCTGGCAGTCAGCTCTCACAAAGCACTCAGCTCGGCAAACCTCGGCCTTTCTCTTCCTCCTTAATCCTCCGGTCCTCCCACCCGGCATTTCTCTGTGCTTCTTCCCTGGTTGGAAATATCTTACTGGTTTACAAAAAGGAGATCTTGAGGTTTCTTTGACATTGCTATTTGAATGAAAATAGAAACCCCGCTATAGCCCTCTGCTGGGAAAGCCAGCCAAGCTGTAGTATCTCTCTTCACCACCACCTCCCACCCGACTCTGCAAACACACACATGCTCAGGACCCACTGAGCAGAGGTCCTGAACAGAGGAAAGGGCTCAGGAAGGCAGGCAGGAAGGCTACACTTAGCATTCAAGATAACCAAGGTTCAGGTGGATTTCACAGGTACGACCACTGTTTTCACTCTTCTTCATCTCTGGGTCCAGCTGTGGGCTGGCCTTTGTTTCCATTCATGCATGTGGGTTTTAAAGGTAAGGTCATTCTGCTGAACAGGCACCTGCAGCTTTCCCTGGCTTCCTCAGACAAGTTGTCCTGCACGCTGATGAGCTGAGCCCTCTGGGCTAGTGTTCAGTGGAAAAGGTCAGGTGGGCGAGGTACCACTTGCTGGGGTGACAGAGAAGAGCTCAGCTCACTCTGCCTGCTTCATCCAGACATAAGAACAATTCAACCAACAAGTATCACTTGCAACACTGAGGTTCCCGGGATCCCGGGGTACAGGCAGGACTGGGATGGCCCTTGCACAGGCTTGGCTCTTGATTGTATAGCCTTCTCCTGTGCTCCACAGTATGTGTCTTCCTTCTTCCTGGAGTCCCACTTCCTTGACCTCTGCATCCCCCTTTTCTTTTACCCTATGTCCAAAAAATATTGGGTTGGCCGAAAAGGTTGTTTGATTTTTTTCCGTAAGTTGGCTCTAGTAAGTGCTTAGTTGTCTTTAACTTCATCTGAAACAATTTTTTTGATTGTCTTGTGACAGCTGTCATATCAGCATGACTATATAAAAAAACTTATCAAAATTGGTGAATTTTTGCCCCTGCTGGCATGGCTCACTGGATTGAGCGCTGGCCTGAGATCCGAAATGTCAACAGTTTGACTGCGGTCAATGGGTCTGGGTTGCAGGCCAGGTCCCCAGTCTGGGGTGTGGGAGGAGCGATCAATTGATGTTTCTCTCTTCTTTCTCTCTCTCTTCCCCTCTCTCTAAAAATGAGTACATAAAATCTTTTTAAAAAATTGGTGAATTTTTATGTAGCCATTTTAATACTGAAGATGAAAGAAAATAAGCAACATATTTGGCATATTATGCTTTATTATTTGAAGAAAGGTAAAAATGCAACTGAAATGCAAAAAAAAAAAAAGACTTGTACAGTGTACGGAGAAGGTGTTGTGATTGATCAAACGTGTCAAAGTGGTTTATGAAGTTTCATGTTGGAGCTGGACGATGCTCCACAGACGGCTAGGCCAGTTGAAGTTGACAGCGATCAAATTGAGACATTAATTGAGAACAATCAATGTTATACTGCATGGGAGATAGCCAACATGCTCAAAATACCCAAATCAATAAAATTATTGGTGAAAATGAAAAACATGTCTTTTATTTTACAGGAAAAACTAAACAAACTTTGTGGCCAACCCAATTTCCCATCCATCCACTTCTCTCCATTTCCATGGCCTCTACCAGAGTTTAAATCGTTGTCATCTCTAGCCTGGACTGGTCAGCACTATTTCCACTCTTTTATGGCCCAACGCCCTCTCCCCACCACAGCCACCGTGACCTTAAACTGTCAATTCTATGCTTGAAACCCTTTGGTGGTTTCCCTCTGACAAAGAATATCAAAAATCTTTACAGGGACGCACAGATCCCAGCATTTCCTGGCCCCTGCCCCTCTTCTGCTCCCCACTGCTCCTGTCCCTTTGAGCAGGGCCAGCCGGCTTCAGGGCCTACGGCCAGTGCAGCCACACAGAGCCCTGCGCTCGGAAGTGGGGCCCTGTGCTTGGGGGTTAATGCTCTGGAGTCTCCATCTTGAATTTCTTAGTAATTAGTTTTAAATCTGTGTTTTGCAAGTGATGTCTGATGGGGAAATGGAGCATGCCATTTGCCCTGGGCTTGGAGCCTCAGCTAACCTGCGATCCTGCTTCATGCCTCCCCTGTTCCCTAGGGCCCCAGGTCCCATCTGACCTCCCTTTCCAATCCCTTCCCACCTCTTATCTGCAACCACTGCCACCCTCTGACATGAGCAATGGCCGGGTACACTGGCAGGGGGAGGTCCACATGCTGCTGTCACATCAGGGGCTAGACCTGGTTGTGGGGAGGGTGGGAGTCAGGCACCTGGTGTGAACTCTCAGGACCGGGCATGGCAGCGGCCTTCTCTGTCAGGACAGGCAGCCCCATGGGGCATTTAGCAGGTGACAACAGTGGTCTGTCATGGCAGCAGCCTTCTCTGTCAGGACAGGCAGCCCCATGGGGCATTTAGCAGGTGACAACAGTGGTCTGTCACCCAGACTGGATCCAAGGATCAAGCATGTCCTGGGACAGAGGTTGCCGTCCTTTGAGGGTCTTTCATCTGCGGTGGGTTGGGGTGGTGAGCCCCTGGGAAGGAGAGACTGAAACCCCACCCCTGGCCTCGGGCCTGCAGTTTTATTTGCGCTGGGCACAGCAAATTAGACGGCCAGCTCTGGCTCTGAGATTCTCTGCCCAGTCTGCTCTTCCTAGGGGTTGTTTCTCGTTCTTCAAGTCTCAGCTCACAGATCAGCCACTCCGACCATCCTGCTCTGCTGCTCCTGTCCGAGGTAAGTCAAACCTATTATGCTGTTTTCTTCATACCGTTTAGCATCATTTGTAACAATGTATTTGCTTTATTACTTGTTTTCTGTCCGCCTGAAATGTTAAGCTCCACAAAGGCCGGTTGCTTGTCTGTCTTTTCAGTCATATCCACATCCCTTCGCACAATCTTAATGATGATGTGTATGGATGAAGGCATATGTAGTATATGTTCAATAATTATTTGTTAAATGAATAAACACATTTATTTCAGATGCTGTGTGGTGAAAATGGTTTCTATTAAAGCAAGCATTGACTAAAAATACTGCATGGTGGGTCCCCAGGTGTTCGTTATTTTATTCTCCAAACTTCCCTGTATGTCTAACATTATAACATTTTAAGGAGGTAGGTTTTAGAAAGAAAACAAAGTACTGGAGGTTTTGTTATATACAGATCCTGTAGGTATTATTTTCAACTTGCTGTTTTCCTCTCAACAGCAAATCTGTGAGGGCCTTTCCACGTCAGTCCGCACAGACCGATTCCTCGTTTTCAAATTGTAAGCGTTTTTCCAGTGTAGCGAGGACACGTTTCACTTAGCTGTTTCCTTTCTGCTGGACAACTAGAGCACTGAAACATCTCTCTAGAGTTACAAACAATGCCTCCTGGTGCATGTGTATGAGCATCTCCCTAAGGCAGAAAAAAAGGTGATCCCCCTTCTATATTTCTGCCCGGAGTCACTTCCTCCTCCCTATGGGGTGGGATGGGAGCAGAAAAAAACTTGAGAAAAAGTATAAGACATCCTTTGTTTTAAAATAGCAAAGCATTGCTTCTTGTTGTTTTCCTGTTTGTTTACTGAAAAACCTGACTCCAGGCCCCCTTGAGTGTAAGGTAGAGAACAGAAAGGAGGGGTGTCATCCTAGGGTCTGGCATGCACGCACCCTACAAATCTTTAATGAGCACCTCAGGTGCTTAGCCCGGGCACTGATTAACCAGGCTGTCACTGGCCCTAATGCAGAAGTAGGATCCTGGATCCCTACTGTGTGAGCCAGTGCCTGTTTAGTTGGCGTTAGGGACTGAATGATTGTGTTCCCCCAAATTCATACATTAAGGCCCTAATCTCTAGTGTGATGGTATTTGGAGATGGGGCCTTTGGGAGGTGATTAGGGTAGGTGAGGACAGGAGGGGGGGGGGGCTCTGATCCAATGATATTAGTGCCCTTATTTTTAAAAAAAGGACACTGGGAAATTCTCTCTATCTCTTCTCTCTCTCTCTCTCTCTCTCTCTCTCTCTCTCTCTCTCTCTCTCTCTCGTGTGTGTGTGTGTGTGTGTGTGTGTGTGTGTGTGTGTGTACAATGAGACACCTGCAATCCAGGAAGTGTGCCCAGCTCTCTCCAGGAACCCCACTGACCATCACGTTGTTATCGGACTTCTCGGCCTCCAGAACTGTGAGAAAATAAATTTCTGTTGTTAAAGCCACTCATTCTATGGTATTTTCTTACGGCAGCCTGGACAGCCAAGGTTGTCAGGTACCATGGGGGGGTAGGGGCGTGGTCCATGGGGACCTGGGGTAGTGGCTAGTCACCAATTGGTACAGAAATCTTTCAGTATTTTAACAACTGGTGCCAATATACTGTAATGTGACAGTTCTGTTTAGAGAGTTTACATTACAGACGTGGCAGACAATACGCTAAACAAGCAAAATAAATAGTGCGTCAATGGTTTTATGTGCTATAAAGAAAAACAAATCGGAGGAGAGGATTAGGAAGCACTATGGAGCAGGGAGGCTATTTTATGTCGCAAGAAGAAGGAAAGAGAAGGAAAACAGCCTGTTCCTCATACTTTAAGGCCCCTTTCCAGAAGTTGCACATTATCCTTAAAGCCCATTGCTCAAAACTTAGTCACACAGCCACACCTTGCTGCAAGGGAAGGTGGGGAATGCAGGCTTAATTCTGAGAAGCCATGTGCACAGCTGTTGAGGGGAGGTGGGGTTTCATTCCTGAAGATGCATAGAATGGATATTGGGGAACAACCAGCCACAACGGGAACAATACCAATAATGGGTCAAATGGATAATCATATGCCTATTCATGTAATGCCCTGAGAAGAACCCAACATCACCTCTGTTGTATTCTTGTTAAAAATATGTGGCCAAATTCTAATGATGAGGAAAAATGAATCCACACTGAGGGATATGCTACAAAACTATTAACACCATGAAATATAAAAAAGGATGGAGGTACTCTTCCAGACTCCAGGGACTGAAGAGATGGACGCGGAAGTGCAGTCTGTCACCCTTGACTGGATCTTAAGTTGAAAAAGGAAAAAACGCAACTAATAATATTATATAACATATCTGTATTCATATTTCCCTTGAAAAAATTGAATATGGTATATATTAGATAATATTTCATCATTATAAAATTTCTTGAAAGATAAAGAAAAATATCCAAGTTCTTAGGTGGCACATACTGTGATATTTAGGGGAAAAGTGTTAGGACATCCACACCTTATTCTCAGAGTTCAGGACAAAAATGTGTCCGCATAAAAGGAGAAAAAAAGAGAGAATACAGACGAGGCTGCATTCCAAACAGATGGTGAGCCTGGCCGAGGGATATGAGGATGTTCATTGGGTCATTTTGTAAACTTCTCTGTAGTTTGATTTTTTTTTAAATAAAAAGTTAGAAACGTGGTACAGAATTCTTGTGACTCTGAGGAGGATGGACTGGAGGAAGGACAGAGCTGGGCTCAAGCGTGGCTGAATTAGGGACTACAGCTCAGGAATTCTCTCTGCATTCACCAGAGCTTCTCTCTACAATATGGTCTAGGTCTCTCTCGCTGCAGATCAGCTTTGTCCAGGCAGCAGGGCACATGGCCACAGGACTCTCTGGGTTCCCAGCCTTCCCTCTGGTAACCAGAGAGGAAAGAAGTGTTCAGTTGTCTGCTTCAGCTCAAAAAGTCCTGGGGAAGAGCTCTGAGGAGCTCAGCATGGGTCATGCAGTGCCCCCTGGGTCAGAAAAGGGCTGGGCGGGGAGCGATGTGGCCAGGCCCCGGTGCTGGCTATCCACTCCAGGCGATGAGGGGAGGCTTGGGGACTTCACAAAGGCAAAGACACCAGGAGGGAGAATCAATGATACGTGGTGGGGAGGAGAGGAGCAGAGGAATCAGGCTGACACAGCACTTTCTAATTAGGGTGACTATGAGATGAGGCCATTACCTAAAAGAGAGAATGTAAGAAGACAAGTCAGGGCTGTTCTATTTTGAACGTGGTGATTTCAGAAGCTTTGAGGGCATCTATAAGGAGAACTCTCACAGACTGTTGGAAACAGAGTTCTGTAGCTCAGAAAAGCATTGGCAGTCCAGCCACTGGATGATGGCGTGGGTGTGCCAGCTTCATCCCAAGAAGGGGCCACCTTGTCCAGCAGCCTAGCAGCAGAGCCCTGTCCCTGGAACCCGGCTCCTCGGTGAGAGCGACCTCGGCTGATGATGGACAGCAGAGGCTGGGAGCCATGAAAAGGCATTGCATCCACATTTCTGTTTCATGCTTCAGCCACTCATGACTCAGCAAGGGCTGCTCCTGCCACTTGTTCCAAAGCTCACTGGGAGGTGCTGGGCAAATATTTGAACAGCATTTAGTTCCTGAACCTGCAGTGGCCTGAGTCCCCTCCCCATCCCAACCCCCCACACTCCCGGTTTCAGAACCTCCTGGCCCTGTGTGGGCAGCCCTCTCAGCTTCTCCTTGAAGCCCAGCTACAATAGGGAACAGAGCCACTCAAAGCTCTAGTCTGGCTTTCCAGAGACAGCACCCTGCCAAAAAATGTGTCACTGGGGGGCAGGGAAACATACTCAAAATTCCAGGGTACTGGCACCCTTCTCCTGTCTTCCTCTCCAGAAAACAGCTCTCCTTTCTTCACTGTGATCCTTTTGCCTTCTTAGTCTGTGCTCAGGAAAACTTGAGTCTGCGTCTGTCCTTGAGATCCAGAATGAGTCAGATGTGGCTTTGGATTCCAGTTTCTCCATCTACCAAATGGGAACAATGATGCACCTTCCTCCTGGGAGTAAGTGAAAGTTAACGAGATGGCTCAGGCTAGAGCTGGGCACAGGGCTTGGTGTGTGGGGGTTGTGAGACAAGTGTCAGCTGCTCTCTGGGGAGAGTCTGAGTACAGACTTTGCTCCGGATGGAAGTCTCCTCTCCTGGTGCCTCTCGGACCTTGCCTGCAGAGGTTTCTGGTCACAGGGCAAAAGAGATGGGCCTCAGACTGGCTGTCCAAGGATACTGGAGGGAGGGAGGCTGGAGGAGGATGGCTGGGACTGCACTTGTGTAAGCTGCACACCTAAAATAAACCCCGGCAGAAGACTCTGGGAATTTCCTATAATCTTCACTGTAAATGTCCTATTTATAAAGCTGAGTCACTGCAAGCCGTTGTTTCATAGCCACTCAGCATGTGGAGACAGCCCAGGACAGGAAACAAGGAGCACACCCAGAAACTCCGGCCTCACCCCAGCCTGGGGGGACGCCTTGGGTCTGCCGGCTTGCCTGTCAGCTCTCAGAAGCATCTTGACAGGCTCAGGGTATTCGAGGACCGGACAAGATCCCTTTTCCATTGATCCCTTTTTCTGTATTCTTTGCTCCCCAATAGCCCCCTTGTTTTGGAGTTATACATTTACAAGGAAAGCCTGGCCTCCTGAGGGCTTGCTTACAAGCAGTACCCTCCCCCCGACACACACACACACACAACTCCCACCTGAGACCTTAGGGGTCTAATGTCTGAGTGAGAAGCGAGGCATCTGCCTGTGTTCCTGCATGAACAAACCTGCCTGGTCTCTATTTTTTGAAAAAGCAAATCCTCCTAGGAGAGTTTCCACACAGTCAGGGCTCTGGATGCCTGGGGTGCAGAATTCATGAAAGGTGGTAAAAAAAAAAGAGCAAAGATGGGGGCAGAGGTCAGCAAAGAACAGCTGCACTAATGTAGGCATCAGTTCATCCAGGGCAAAGCCTTGAAGAGGGATTGGGAGGGGACCCCCTCCTCACTGCCTGATTTTATAGTCACTCAGCCGTCGACTGAAATCTGAGTCGCCAATCACGGCTATTAAACCAAGGGCTCCCCATCCTGCCTGCAGCAGCCTAGTCAATACTGTGCAGGGCAGAGGGCAGCCCCATTTCACCATCTCTCCGGTATGCAGAGAAGTTTCCAAACCAAAGCAACCTTAATACTCAGCTACAGCTATCCATTAAATAAGGTAAACCAGCTGCCCAGTGAAAACATTCTCAACTCCTGACCCTCCCTCAGTAAACTTCTTGTCAGGACCAAGTGTGGGACCCCAACCTGGCTGTGTCTTGTGGATCCAGCTCTGACTTGTGGGGGCTCTGAAGACGAAGGAGGTTCAGACCCTGGGAAACTCCTGGGGCCCTGAAGCTTTGGGCATTAGGGTCACAGCAAAGTGTGGTGACAAGGGCAGGCATGGGGCAGGGCCTCTATCAGTTGGTCAGTGTGGGCTGGTGATGGGAGGGGTTGGAGGTGACCATGCTTGTCTCCCAGGGGCTTAAGCTCCTCCCCTAGGCCCCACGTTAGGTAACCAGGGCTTCTTTGGGTGACAACTGCTGGATAGTGGGTCTCTGGTCCAGCTACTCTTCTGGAACTGAAGACTCTTTTTCCATCTACTGTCCCTGATACTTCCCAGGCCCCAGGCTAACCCCCCCACCATCCAAGTCCCCCTCCAGAGTCTTCCCCTTTTCTCTGTCTTCTTCCCCCTCTTTAAATTTCTCCCTTTCTCTTTCTGGTGACATTCACCTCCCGTGTCCTGTTACCAGAGAACTGTAGGCCACCCATGCTCCCGTCAGAGTGGGCAGTGGCCTGACTAGCAAGTCTCTGAATCTGTGGAGAACCAAGGTGTTAGCACTGCGGAGGCCCTACCCCTCCCTGTAGTAGAGGGGAGGAAACATTTTCTTCTCTTTTCTAGTGAGTCATCTCCCCAACCCCCACCACTCACCTACCACAGAAATTAAATGGGGGTACAGTGGGGTGAGGGGGTGTTTTTTACCACAGCAATAGAAAAATTGAATGTCAACTTACAAAAAACAAAAGACCCAAACACATTATAACTAATAAGGTTCAGCAAGTTTGCCAGATACAAGACCAGCCTGCACAGACCAACAGCACTCACCACCCACAACAGTCAGTAGAATAGCTGAAGTTGATAGCAATCAAATCAAGACATTAATTGAGGACAATCAACATTATACCACTTGAGAGATAGCCAACATACTCAAAATATCCTAATCAATAAAGTTATTGGGGAAAATGAAAAATGTGTCTTATTTTAAAAACTAAACAGACTTCTTTGCCAACCCAATTGCATTGGTTTCATTTAATTTGTTCAATGATTCCATCAGACTGCGTGAAACAAGGAAAGCTCAAATTTGTACGAGTTTACATATACACACACATTCCAGACATAATTCAGTAGGAAAGCCCTTTCTAAAGCATGTTATAAATGAAGAGAACCACATTTTCCAAAAGATTTATGGTACTTGATAACATTTAAAAGGCATAGGTAATTAACTTTAGTTCTGTGGACATTCCAGTGTACTTGCCAGGCAATTTGAGCTTCTGGTTTCTAGATGTGCTTAGATTTCTAGAGGAAAATAAATCAAACTGAAAGCATCTCCTACAAGAAAAATCCAATTGCCTCTCATTTATAATATTTTTTAAAAATCTCACTAAAGAAGAATATGGCATAAAAAATCAGATCTCATAAATTTTGTTTCCACTCTCTTTACCTACTTGTCACTCATTCAGTATTTCTGTAAAATAACACCCTTTCCCCTGTTTCCAGCAGGATTAGTCTAGGTTGTGCTGTATTAACAAGCAAGGTCTGAGTCACAGAGGCTTACATCTTGATCATTGTTGAAGCTTAATAATGGGTATAGCAGTTTCGATATGCTATTGTCTCTGCTTTTATATATGTACGTTTGACATTTTTTGTAATAAAAGTTTTAAAATTCTCCATGGCTTAAAGCAACAAAATTTTGGTTTTTGCTCATACTCTATGTCCATCAAAGATCAGTAAGGTCTCTATTCACCTAAGTCACTTTGTCCTCACTGACGAACACAGGCGAGCAGGCTTTCACCATCAGTACTGCTGGTTACACGGCAGAGGAAAAGAACCATGCAGAGCCGTGTGATGGGTCCTGAGGCTTTGCGTGGAAGTAAAACCCATCATGCTATGCACATTTCAGTGGCAAAGCGAGTCTCACGGCCACCCTTTAGTGGCTCAGGAAAACATGATCTCCCATACGCTCAGTAAAGTACAACTGTAAATATCTGGTGAACAGCACTAATAATGATCGCATCCCCGAAGAGATGTGAATCTCGGAACTAAAGGCAAAAAGGTGCTCTGAGACACCATAATTGTTCCCAGTGGATTTCACCCCAAGACAAAAAGCACTCAGCATTCTCATTTGTGATGAAATACTCGGAATTATACCAAGAGTGGGAGTTGCACAATATCAGGAAGTTGATCTGTCCTTACCTTTCCAATACAGAGCACCCTGTCCTGTCTTCACCAGGGGCTAAAATAAGATTTGCCGAACTAAAGAAACACTGACGGCAAGCAGTGTGGGTTACCAGGCATTCCCTTAGAGTACCCACTTTTCGCTCTGGTTCTTAGTTCACCTAACTCTGTCCGTGGCATTTCCAGAAAGAGTGGGGAGGGGCCTGGTGCTTTTCTAGTTCACTGGGTTATTGAGGCTGTTTGGGGTGGCCAGTCTTTCTCAGCCAAGAGCCCTGGGCTTGAACTCACCAATGTCAGGGGCTCCAGGTGGGACCCTCAGGATCATACTACCCCACTAATATATCTTACAAGCGAGGAAACTAAACCCCAGAGAAAGGAATGATTTCTACTTGCTTGAGGAGTCCATGGCCCCCTAAGTCCCTTAGTCCTGTGGCTGAATTGACCTTGCAACGTGGGTATTCTGGACCCCAGTCCAGTGCCCTCTCTATTTGCTATGTTGTATCCAGCCATGCTGCGAATCGTCATGTGTTCAGCAAAACTAAAACTGAGAGAGAGAAAGAGAGAGAGAGAGAGAGAGAGAGCAAGAGCTATTTAAATAGTGCTGGCAATTCTGCCTGCTATTCCACTCAGGAAGGGACATGAATCTGCTTCTCCCAATTGGTCTTGGTTTCTGCCTCCTTCTCGTGTTGGAACTAGCAAGGCTTTATGTACACAACCCCTAGATACAGGCCAGCTCTTCACCTGGGGCTCCACTGAAGAGACACTAGGTATTCTGTTCCAAAGCTGGAGAAAAAGTTGGTCCGGCTGGACTCGGTGAGAAATGGAGTTACGGTCTCCAGCAGAGTGACTTCTGAAAGGATTTCCAAGGATATTTGGACCATCCTCACTGTCGTTAGGACCTAAGCCTCGGTGTGATGTGCCTCAGATCCAGTCATGGCCAACACAGGAGACTGGTGCCAAGAAAGGGCCCCCCTAGGGCGGGGCCAGGCGTTCGATTGCCCTGCAGTGGGCCCTCACTGCAGTCCTCTGGGCAAGGTAGCACCGAGGAAATGAAAACATGAACAAACCTACACATCACCGAACTATAAGAATCCTTAAAATATTGAAGAATTTAAAGACTTAATGACCCAGCAAAGATGGAAAATAGGATGAAATGCAGACCTCAGTCATTAAAAATACATTTTGCACGCCACGTTCATCTCCTATGCAAATGGGGGAGAAATACATTGAGGGTAAGATTGCCACAGTTCCCCAAGAGGGCAGGATAGAAAAGTAAGTGACAGTCCTCACTGAGCGCCCAATGAGGCGAAAGCTCTCAGGTGCTCCCATGGCCTTTCTGTCACCATTCGAAGACTTCCATTCCAGAGACTTCCAAACTGTGCAAGAGGCAGGACGCGTTTTTCTGAGACAGATCCCCCCATAGGGGAGGCTGCCAGGAAGAGACTGGCTTGGCAGGAGCATCAGGAGAGAAGGCAGCTGGAGCAATGTGTATGCAGAAACGCCCAACTTATCAGAGAGCCCATTAGCCTCCTACCATTGCAGGTTTTTTTCTTACCGGTCCTCAGTTGCTGCATTAGTTTGCTAGGGCTGCCAGCGCAAAGGGTCAGGTACTGGGTGGCTTACACAACAGAGATTTATTTTCTTACATTTCCGGAGGTTGGAAGTCTGAGATCAGGTATCAGCAGGGCTGGTTTCTTCTGAGGCTTCTCTCCTAGGTTTGTAGTTGGCTGCCTTCTCCCTGTGCCTTCCCGTTATCTTCCTCCTGTGCTCGGCTGCACCCAAATCTTAAGCGCATACCAGCCATATCGGATTAGAGCTCACCCGAATGAGCTCCGTTTAACTTAATCACCTCTTTAAAGGCCTTATCTCCTAATCAGTCACGTTCTAAGATTCTGGGAGTTAGGACTTCAGCATATAAATTGGGAGACAGGAGAGACACAATTCAGCCCATGACAGCTACTAAATGATTCAAATACATCAAAAAGAAGACCTTGGAGGGTTTGGTTTGGTTTGGTTTTATAGAGAAAATAAAAACTTTATGGTACATGGAGTGGCTTCTGCCTCTCTAAGGTGTTTGATTTCTTGAAACTTCCGCTCACAAGGACTCCTGCTAACAAACTTCATGGACAGAGAGGGGGCAAACACCAGGCTTTTAGCCATTAACCAGTTGTGTGATCTTCACACTCCTCCTGAGCCTCAATGTCCTAATCTATAAAACAAAGGAACTAAGTCCTGGGCTGGATTTAATGACTGACACTCAACGTGCTTCTGCTAGCTTTCCTGTGTGGCAGAGACAGGAACGCTGAAAACTACATTCTCAGATTCCTTTGCAGCTAGAGTTGTGGTTACAAATTTGGTGCCCCAACAGGAGCACCACCGGTATGAGTTTGGAGGACACCAATGAAAAGAGAGGCTGCTTTTCTGCTGCCGTTTCTGCTGTCAAGGCCAATCCCAGGAAAAGGAAGCGTGGAGCCCTGGCCCTGGCTGGTGTGGCTCAGTGGATTGAGTGCTGGCCTGCAAACTAAAGGGTCACTGGTTCGATTCCCAGTCAGGACACATGCCTGGGTTGCAGGCCAGGTCCTCAGTTGCCGAAACAGCAACAGACTAGTAACAACCCTAATGTCTGGCAATAGGGAGGGAGCTATTTGAATAAACTGTTGTGTATCCACACACACAGTGGAGTGTTCGATAAAGGAATAAACTATAGGAATGGTTTCTAACTATTTAGAAAGGGGGATAGGTATGCCTATTTAAAAGAGATCTCAGGAGAATAAACAACGAAGAGGTAGTCCTAAAGATCTCTTTAAATAGCAAAAATAGTGTGACTTCGGGTCCCAGGCTCTGGCGGTGAAACTAAAAGAAAGCTGCAAGTGTGCCTGCCTCTGTTTCTGCCAGCCCGTTCAGACTAGAGAACGAGGAGGAAGCAGACCAATGGCTGCGGGGGGTGCGGGGGAGGGGTGGGGAGGGTGGGGGGGTGCAGGAGGGCAACGAGCATCTACTGAGTGTCTGCCATTTATAGCACCTGCGCCAGGCTCCTCACATTTGCTCCTTCAATCCTTCACTGCTTTGCTTTCAGGCAGGTATTTTTATTACCTCCACTTTATGGATAAGGAGAGCGAAAAGAGGTTAGGGAACCTGAGCAAATTCATAAAGCAAGTAAAGTACCAGAAATAGGGATTTGCACCCAGACCTTTGGGATCCCAGCTATAGCCTCCCTCTCTGGGCAGGCCCCCATACAGAGCCTTTAGGCCATGGCCCCAGGGAGGAAATGCCTCCTTAGGATCCCGGTGTCTGTTTTCTTCTTCTCCCACTCCTATAGGGACACCAGGCCTGGCTGCAAGGGATGGGCCCCAAGCCCAGCCAGGACATCTCTGGCCTCCCAGCTTCTCCTGGTCTGGCTGCCAGGGAGGGGCAAGTGCCTATAAGCCCCTGGCTTTGAATTTGATTGCATATTAAACTCACCTGATCCTCAGGTCCCATTCCCAGGAGATTCTGGCTTAATATGTATGTGTTGCAGCCTAGCCATGGGGTCTCCAGAGGCTCCCCAGGTAATTGTAATGAACAGCCATGTTTGAAAACCACTTCATGAGGTGCAGAACTAGGTTCTGAGAAGGGGAACACCGATATCAAAATACGATGCTGCTACTCAGCAAAAGCTGACAAAGGGGGTGTGGACAGTGAAGGGACACTGTGGTCCTCAAGGACAGTGGGCCTGGTTGAACAGCCAAAGTGACCCAACAGACTGGCAGCCCCTCTTACCAATGCTTCTCAACTTGAGTGGTGTATTAATTTCCTAGGGCTGCCATAATGAATTAGGACAAAACTTAATGACTTAAAACAACAAAAATCTCCTTTTTCACAGTTGTGGAGGACAGGAGTCTGAGATCAAGGTCATTGCCAGGGTTGGTTCCTCCGGAGGAAGGTCTGTTCCACACTTCTCTCCAGCTTCTAGTGTCTGCTGGCAACCCTGGGAGTTCCTCCACCTGTAGACACGTTGTTCCAATCTCTGCCTCTGTCTTCACAGGGCCTCCCGCTCTGTCTCAAATTTCCTTCTCCTTTCTCTTATAAAGACACCAGGCATTGCATTTAGAGCCCACCCTGGACCCAGGATGATCTCATCTCAAGATCCTTCACTTCATTACATCCACAAAGATTCTATTTCCAATAAAGGTTACATCCACAGGTACTGGGGATTAGGACTTTGTCTTTTGGGGGCTGCAATTCAAACCAGTACAGATGGGAAACAAGGTCCACTTTCTCACAGCTGCCCTCCCTAATGCTCACTCTGAGCAGAGAACCTGCCTGACAACCTCCGTTCCCTGAGGGCAGACGTGCTGGGCCTGGAACACAGCGCTGACCCCTTACCTCCAGAGTTCTACATTAAAGCAAAGTGCTTTCACGTGTGCTCAAACTTTGACAGAAAGCTGTGATACTTCTGTGCTGTTGCACAAAGGAGGAGGCTGAGGCTAAGTGACTCCCCAAGCTCACAGAACCAGCAAGGGGTAGTCCTCCCATCCTGGAGGTGCTGCCCTTCTGTTGGGATCAGCTACTGCTGAGTATGACCTCACCGGACCGTCTGCAAGGAAGTAGGGGGCTGGGAGACCGTTACCTGAGACCAGTGGTCTAATAGAGATTCAGCATCATGCCAGCCAGTTTATTGCCACTTGCTCATGGGGATGGTCTGGTCACTTCTTTTCTCTCTCAGTTTCTGGTGACTTCCTTCAATGCCCGTTCTACAAACACAAAGAGCCTGCTACATGCCGGGCACCCTGGGAAGAACTCAGTAACTGTGAATAGATGACTTTTGTTTGTTTGTTTCTGGCCCTAGCTCAGCAGGAAGCCTATTTGCCAACACACAGTCAAATAAAATACATGTATTTCCGGGACTTACCAATCCAGGGGACCCACAGACAAGGAAAGCAGAAGCAGTGGGTTCTGCTTGCTCTTGTCTGTGGGTTCTGACACCAGCCTCCTTGCTCTTGTCAACTCAAAAAATGAATGAAAACCGGTAACCAGAGCAGCGGGGGGGCTGGTGTTACCTTCAGGTAAGTGCCGAGTTTTCCCTGGGCTCTTGTGGTTTGGTCAGTGATGTGATACCAGCTTCATGACTGAGCCCAAAGGCCTCAGGGCTGCCTGTCCATCTCAGCCGCGGCTGCTGCTGCCTCTTCTAGGTATCCAGACTCCTGTGGTTTGAATGACCCCAGTGTCCCCGCTCGGGACTCCTGCTGCCCTGTCCTCATCGCCACCTCTCAGCCCTCGGGTTTCAGCCAGCAGCATGACTCGCCTACCGTCGCTTCAAATTCCAAATTTCAAAAATCAACCCTACCTTCCCCTTCTCGTTTCTTTTTCCATGTGCTGAATGGCACCAAATAGATGTCACTGTTTGGCACTCTCTTCCTCTCTTTCCTCTTTAGGCATCTCTCACCCCAAGGCAGGAGGTGGGGTGCAGAGATGAGTAAGTGGAGGGAACGGACATCCTTGAGCACTCCCCATGTTGAGAGAGCTTTGTGTCATGTGCTAACTCACTGATCTTCTCAATAAACCAGTGAGGTGGGGGACAGTATTACTGTTCTAATATTACAGGTGAAAAGCAGGGGCTCAGAACCATTCCGGCCCTTGAGGCCATGCGGCTGGCTATCAGGTGGAGACAGATCAGAACCCACCCTGTGCTCCCTGCACTCCACTGTCATGTTCAGCCTCCTTTATTTTCTCTGGCGACTCCCAACTGTGCTGCCTTTGCAAGCACACCCCAGTCCAGGCCTTCACCATCTCCTTCCTGAGTTGCTGTAACAGGTTCCCAGCAACTTTTTGCATCCACTTTTTCTGCTCCAAGTTGCCTGGGTCCAACGGCTGGATATTTCTTTTCTGTCTCCTGTAGTGCCTGGCTGAGGACGGAACATGAGGTCGGTACTCAGCACATTTTGTTAATAGAATGATGTGGGCCTGGCACAGCAGGAAATTTATTTTCTAGCATCTAAACAGGATTTTCTATGAGGCTAGGTGTCACCTGCTGTTGCCTTGAGAGGATGTAGTAAAATCATCCCAGATACAGACTAGGTTAACCATCCTTAGTAATGAAGGAGGAAGGTAGAACTTACACCTGGAAGTTCATATCTAATCTACAGCACTTACTGTGGCTCATAGCTTTAATCCTCTTCCCCGGCAAGTCTGCAGTCAGTCTTGTTTCTCTACTGCCTTACAACTTCAGGTAAGGCCAGAAAGTGCCAGGGTGTTCATCACTTACACTCCAAATCCCCCAGCTTAGGTGGGAATTTGTAGAAGCCACAAGTCAAAAGAATTGCTGGATTCTCAGGTGACCTGGATAAAAAAAGTCAAGTAACTTTAGCATAACCTGACCCAGGAATGCATGCCTTAAGATGCACTTTTCAGAGGGGAAGGTACCTTTTACAGAGTAAGTTCTATGTGCTACCTGATGTAATCGGGAAAGTATACACGTTTGAATGACAGAGACGTATTCCCTTTAGCAACCTGGGTGCAGATCAGAGGACTACGCTGTTAGGAGGTCCCAGGTTAATACGGCAAATACACTGCGCCAGCGGCTGACCATTTGCCAGTTACCAGACGTGAAAACCACGCCTGATTCTTCTCCTTTGCCATGAGAACGCCACTGCCAGGGGTCCCTCGGCTCCCTCCCCGCCGCTGCCCACGCAATTCAAAACACTTTCACAAATGCACCCACTTATCTCATATATTTGTCATCATCTGACTTACTTGTTATACCACACAGCAAAGCTGTACTTTATATGAAAATCTAGTCCAATGACAAGGGCACCAGACTCAGCACTTAAAATTTCTTTGTAGGATAATTTGCAAATATCAATGAAAATTTAAAATACAAACATCCTTTGACCTAACAGTTCCACTTCTAGGATTTTCCCCCATGGATAATAATGATAACAGCAACAACAAAAACCAAGCCACAACAAAAATACACACTTGTGCGTAAATATTTATTTATTATTTGTAAGAAAACAAAACTAGATACAATTAAATATTCTTTAATAGATGATGGTTAAATAAATTCTAATACATTCAAGCAATGGAATTCTATGAAGTCATGAGAAAGATGTGATAAATCATTGTGATTATATTGAATATGGAATGTGCTAGAAGATATGTTAAGATATGTAAAAAAAACAAGAGCACAGAGGAGTCTGTAAGTGTGTGTTGCATGTGTAGTGTGTGGTATGCTTCCTTGCATATAAAAGGGTACCGAAGCATTCATTCATTTATTCAAACTAAATTACCAAGGTGCCTCTTCTCTATGTATTTATTTGCTATTGAGTTTATTATAGATTTCTGAGACTCATTATATAATTTAATTTGTTCTAAGAAGCTGTGGTGCCATCATCTCTGAATTGAAATGAGGAGGAAGGAGATTAAGGAACTCGGTCCCTCATTATAACCTCAGGAGAAACTAGATTTGCTGCTTTTGGGTCCCTTCATTATCCTCCTCACTGAATTATCCTGCTCCCTTTAAGCTGCTTTTGGTGGGTTCTTGGGGTTGGGTTCATACAAGCAACCTTTTAAGAAGTCGATAATACTGAGTCTGGTGCTGGCTCATTACACCGTTTGTGGACTGAAGAGCAGAGCTGGTTCTGATTTTTATCTAGCACCAGAAAGTAAAGGATGAATACTGGAGATTATAAAATAAAAAAGCCCACCTGTGTTTTCAGGAATTTCCACACCAATAGTATTGTAGGGGCAGCCAGACTAAGGCATTAGGGTCAGGGGATTCAGCTCCACACACTTAACCTTGGAAGAGTACTGTGATGACAAGTGTATGTTCATGAGGAGTGTCCAAACAGTTCTAATCTCTTAGGTTTGGTACCCTCTCTCAGGGCCATAGAGAATTGTGGGTAGGAGCAAGGCTCTGCAGTCAGATCCCAAGATTCTGTCTGGTGATGCCATTTATTAGCTATTTGACCTTGAATGAGTTACTCTCTCATCTGAGTGTTCTCATCTATAAAAGGGGGATAATTCTAGTACCTATCTCCTAAGGTTGTCCTGAAGATTGAACAATATAGGTAAAATACACACCAAGCACTTAACTGATGCTATTACATCCTTAAAAACTAGACTATTTCAGAAAACCAGTTATATGAGGTCTGTCTGGGAAAAGTCCAACCATTGTTAATATAACTTGAACAGTTTGCATGACATCAATGTAACCTGGCAGCCAAGGAGAGTGGACTGGAATACGCATGTGTGAACGATGACGACTTCACTGTACTAGGCAGTGGGGACAGTAGATGCTGTTGAGTGAGCATGTGTACTGTGTGGCCACTGCATTCAAAATGATTGAGTAGAGCAACAAACCTGCATCAAATTTTGCATTAAGCTTGAACATTCACACATGGAAACTATTTGGATGATTCAGAAAGCCACAACTACGGGCAACTGGTGATTGACAGCTTCATCACGACAACACACCCGCCCACGCAGCCACGTCTCATGCAGAGTTTTTTGGTGAAACATCAAATCATCCAGGTGACTCAGCCCCACTACAGCCCAGATTTGGTACCCTGCAACTTCTGGCTTTTCCCAAAACTAAAATCACCTTTGTAAGGGAAGAGATTTCAGACCATCGATGAAATTCAGGAAAATAGAGTGGGGCAGCTGATGGCGATTGGGAGAATTCCAATTGCCAAAGTTTCTACTCTGATGGGGACTGAGATGTTATTGTCTTGTGTACAATGTTTCTTGTATCTTGTATCTTCTTCAATAAATGTCTGTTTTTCATATTATGTGGTTGAATATTATGTGGACAGACTTCATATTTCTGCATAGTAAGCATTAAAAGCTTCACCCCCTCATTGCTACCTTCCCTCTCTGAGCTCCCAGAGGCCACGACTTAAACAACAGACATGATCATTGTCTCCTAAGTGTGACAGAGCAGTTTTTCTTAAGCAATGATTTCCACTGCAATGCAAATTCATGTAAACTATTCATTTAATTTCAAAATCATTTCAGAATCCCATAGTCATTAATTTCAAACCCAGACTTGCTTTTGTATTTAATTATTAGCTCTTTTCTCAGGAGTGGAAAATGTAGCACTTTCATTCATTTACATAAAGTTTAGGTGCACTCAGTGGCGGTGGTGTCTGAAAGGACCCAACGGAGCCCTTGGGCTGGAATTCGAGAAACTCCCAGCTGCCGCTGTGGAAATGAGACACCATCTCAGTGGAGTTTCTGGGCCAAAAGCACAGCAGTTCCCCCACTGTAGTCAGAATATGGGATTCCAGAAGAGGAGGCAGCTGTGGGATCCTGAGCAAGCCCTTACCTGTCTGGACCTGCATTTCATCATCTCTAAAACAAAGGGATTGAATTAATTGGTCTAGTGGTACTTTCCAGTCCCAAAGACTCTAAGTAGATATGAACCTCACCTCAGGAAGCTGGATGGTTTTTTTTTAATTATACTAACACACTCCCCTCTGACCCTAACATTGCCACGGCACACATAAGCACACAGACGTGGTGAAACCATAACAACAGCTCCCATTTATGGAGTGCTAAGTGCCAGTGCTTTATACACATCGGTGCAGCAAAGGCTCACAATAAACCTTTGAGGTTTATTAATTTTTCAAACACACAGCGAGGCCAAAGTGAAGGCCAACGTGGAAGTCGAGATTCTTCTGTAAAAGGGAAACCTGGCCTGGATTACTAAGGTGCCTTCCAGTCTACACCATCCTATAAATCTAGAGCCACTGTATTCTCAAGCCTTCCAAGTCAGCCGCATTTGGGGTGGGGACCTAGAACTGCGATTCCTGTGGGATTCTCCTGACCTACGAGATACGAAATGGCACCACCATCCTTGGATTTCTACTTTCCAAATGTGTTGTTTTAGCCAAGCTGGTTTTATGAGGCAGCACCCAAGTTCTCCTAGAGCCCTTGAGTCTCCGGGGCAGAGAGAGATTCCGTACTTTGATTCCAAACCTCCATCCTTCCTCCTAAAAACTCAGACCCCTCTACAGTTTCACTCAGGAGAGAGATTCGGCTGAGTTCCTCTCCTATGGGTGTTCAGCCTGCGTCAGGCCACTGCGCAAGGCTGAACCAGAGCACAGAGCGATGTGAGCTCACTTTTGGTGTCTGGTTTCAAAGCACATATTTAAGTCTTGGATTCCATGGTAGCTGCACATTTTCTGAGCCTTTTACTTCAATCCCTCCCTTAAGCATTTCAGTTCCCCCAGCCAATCCCTCTCCCTCTCCCCACCCCTCTCTCTCTCTCACACACACACACACACACACACACACACACACACGTATTCTCATTCATTCTTCATCTCTTTGAAGATATTCACAACTGAAAATAAACACATCAAAATTAAAGACTGTTCCCTGTGACAAGAAAGCATGTCCAAAAGAAGCAAGAGCCTGAGTTCTTAAAACCTCACTCACTAAGGACTGTCTTTGGAACCATCCTCTTCACAGGGCTGAGAGCTGCTCCAAACAGAACGCAGCAGAGACCCAGGCAGAGTCAGAACGGGAAACGCGCACATTGTCCTGAGCTCCTGGGGGGATGTGGGAGCACAGCGGCGTTCAGTCACTGCTCTGGTGCCTACAGCTCCCAAAGGAACAAGCTCCCAGTGCCAATGCGTGGCAGCAGCATCCACACAGGCTGGGCTGTGTGGGAGGACTTCCTAAGCAGCTCCCTCAGAACCCTCCAACGAGACAGTTCAGGAGCCCTCAGTCTGTGGCCTGCCTGTGGGGTGGGAGAGGGGCAGGACCCAGCCGGACCACCTGCAGCCCCCTCACCAGCCCCTCAGGGATGAAAGTCCTGCCATCTGCAAAGGAAGACACCACTTGACTCCCAGCTGGACCTTCCCTTTGGATGGTGTTTACCCAATAAAAGTATAGCACATCCAGTTACATTTGACTTCACGATTTTATATTCCAGTATAAATAGTCCTAAATACTGCATGGAGCATACTTATACTAAAACATTTTTTATTTACTATCTAAGTTCAAAGACAGCTGGTGTCCTGTGTTTTACTTGGTCACCACACCCCAACTTGCAGTCTTTGCTTTCGCTAGGCCTTCCCAGGGAGCGTTTCTGCTCACCACGTGCTCTCAGGCAGAAATCTGCGCACCTCTGATTCTCCTGGGACTCCTGGTAAAAAAGGCAAAGCCTTTAGGCCACATCTACTGAATAAAATCCCTAGAGGCTGGACCCAGAAATAAACATCTTATCAAGTTGTTATCTAGGTGATTCTGATACACGCTGGTATTGGTTATCTTTTGCTTCTGAACGAATTACCCTAAAATACAGAGACTGGACACAACCAACATTTATAACCTCATAGTTGGTATGGGTCAGGATTGGGGACTGAGGTAGTAGCTTTTTGACCCTGGCTCAGGGTCTCCTGTGATGCTGCAGTTGGGGTGTTGGTTTGGGCAGCGATCACCTCACGACTCTGCTGGTCCTGGAGAATGTGCCTCCCAGCTCACTCACATGGCCTTTAGCAGGTAGGCTTCAGGTCCACATGGCTGCTGGCTTTTCCCAGAGCTAGGCATCGGGGTGTGGGGTAGGATGGGGAAGGAGACTCCCCAAGACAAACCCAAAGGAAGAGAATTACACTCCAAACAGGAGAATTACACAAGACCATGAGTACCAAGAGGCAGGACTCCTCGGGGGCCATCTTGCGGGCTGCCCACCACGGCACTGAAGTGTGAGAACCACTACTACCGCTCAGCCCTCCACACACTGCTACCGAGACCACATTTAAAAACTAGGAGCCAGTGTCTTTCTTTACTAATTTTTTTTTTTTTTTCTGATTTCCATCCCTCCATCACTCCTTGGAGATTTGAGACAACAACAAGGAAGTAAGAGGAAAAAATAATCAAAAGGACAATCTTTGGACACTAGCAGGAAGTTAAGATTTTAAATGTCTGCAAATATTATTTGAGTAGAAGGAAATTATTTGCAAATCCCATACATACATAGCTGTGTCTTCCTAAAAATTTTTAGCCCTCAGTGTGGGTCTTGAAGAATCTCCCATGAGGACTTCTGGCAACATGAGAAATAGGATGACCAATTGTCTCCATTTGCCCAGGACTCCCCCATGGCCTGGAAAACCCTCCAGCCCCAGGCAAGATGAAATGGTTGGTCAATAAGAAATCACACCAGCCAGTTGCTCCTGCCCACAGACTGACGGAGTGGGCAGAGTGTGGGCTTTGAGTGCCAATGTGTGCCCTTAGCTCTGGCCTTAAGCTATGTCATCTAGAAGACAAGGGCCATCAGTATGCTTCAGTGAGGTTTTAACATAACCATGCACATGGAAATACTTGTGAACTGAGAGGTGCTATAGTGATGCTCTTTGTAGCTAATTTGAAGAGGAGAGCCGCTCCCGGCCTGAAAGGTAGGACTAAAATCGTCACTCCTTCACACTTTTGTAACCAAATCTGACATTTTCTCTTTCCACTGGGCTGGCTGTGCTGACCTCCTGAAAAGGTGAACACAGCCCACCACAGCCATTACACATCTTTCATTTTCATTTTCATTTGCCATTTAATCCCCAAATCACACTGTTCCCTCCAGAAAATGCTAAGCTACCAAAAAGGGCAGTCATCTCTATTGTATCCTCACTGACAAGTTTCCCGGAAAGTCTGTGGGAGAACTTGATGGAAAGACATGATTCATTCTTCACAGCTGTGACGGTGCGACTCCCATCTCTCTCGGGGAGCGCACCCGTCACCGGCATCGCTCCTTCCCTCACCCTCCTCCACTTCCACGCCTCGAGGTTGGGGAGACTGTTTTTCGTTGGCAAGAAAGGCAGTCATCTGTAAATTGTGTTCAATGCTCATCTCCTCTCTGTTTTTCTTCTGCCTTCGCCCATTCTGAGCAGGCCTGCACATTCATATGATGTAAAGTCTCTAATTCAAAATAGACAGTGCCATTTATGCACAGCCCTGGCCCTAACCACTGCTCCCCCGGGGGACTGTTCCCTGACACTCTGTAGCCACGTAACCTAGAAGCCTCTCTGAGTCTCACTGAGAAGCATGATATCTGGCCTACCTGCAGCATGGGTGGCTTGTAGAGCTCAAATCAAATAAGATTGATGTAAATGAAAGATCTTTTAAAGTCTTAGAGTGTCATATTAAATGTAAGGTGTTTAGTTTTTATTGGAGTCCCTCCTTGGACATCTTGCAGCTGTCTGGCCAGCTGAGTATTCCCACAGTATTATTATTTGCATCGTTTATTAGGTGAGAATTTCTACTTACTCACCTTAGCAAGCTTACCTAGTAATTATAGTAATCTAAAGACTGCCCACAGAGCTGTTGCCTTATGATTTGTGCTTAGTAATTTTAACTCTTAGGAGGCTGATTTTTGCCCCTGCGATTTAAACCAGTCTCCAAGGAGTGTTCTTTCTCTCACATTCAAGGTGGTGATATTTCAGTTTATGCAAAATTTAGCTTTTTGTTTTATACCATTTCTACAGAGTTACAAGGTGTTTCAAAAATCTCTTTTTGTCCTGGCCAGGTGGCTCTGTTTGTTGGAGAGTGGTTCTGTACACCAAAAAGTTTGTAGGTTCGATCCCTGGTCAGGGCACACACCTAGGTTGCAAGTTTGATCCCCAGTGGGGTGCATAGAGGAGGCAACCAGTCAATGTCTCTCTCTCTCTCTCTCTCTCTCTCTCACTCTCCCTCCCCCTCCCTTCCTCCCTTTCTAAAAAATCAATAAAAACACATCCTTAAAAAACAACAACAACAAAAGGATTAAAAAACAAAAATCTGTTTTGAAGTCAGCCGTTCTACCTCAATAAAATTGATCTTTTTAAATGAGCAATGTTTAGCAAATCTTAAATAAGTACCATAATTAAAGAGAAGATTTAAAACATTTCCCCCTGGTTCATTAAGGTGCATGCTAGCATTAGCTAATATATGCAGTTAATTAAAACATTGCAACCATATCAAAAGAAATGACAAGAGGAAAAAATTCACCTACAACCCTATCAGCCTGATACAGGTAAATAGACTGAAAATGAAACAAAGCACGTCGTTTCATTACAGCATTTTCCTTTGAAGGAGAAGGGGTGGGACAGCTGGGCTCGAAGATCCGACCTTACACCACAGCCCTTTCCACCTTGTCCAAGCACTTGGGGAGCAGGGGTTCGTTCAGGGCCACACATAAGCTGTCTCCGAAAATTCTTCATGGAGCTGAGCACAGACACTGTATTAGCTAATTGCATGTGTCAAGTTGGCAGGGCCACGATGCCCAGATCTTTGGTCCAACATTATTCTGGACGTTTCTGTGGGTGTGTTTTCGGATGAGGTTAACATTTAAGTTAGCGGACTTGGATTAAAGTAGCTTTCCCTCCCTGGTGTGAGTGGGCACCGCCAATCAGCTGACGGCCCAAACAGAGCAAAAGGCTGGAGGCCCCAGCTGAGTTCCCCAACTTCTCTCAACTACAGCACTTTGTGAGCATCTGGTGAGACATTACCTATCGCATTTCCTAAATTCATAGTAAGAGTTAACATCCGAGGACTTCAGATGGGCCAGGTTCTGTGCCAAACACTCATTATTTCTTCAATCATCCCACAGCCCCCTGTGGTAGAGAGTAGTATTGTCCCCACTTTACAAAGAAAGGAACTGAGGCATAGAGGAGTTATGCCACCTGCCTTAGGTCACACAACCGGATGCAGCAGAGCTGGGACTTGTACCTAGGTCTGTTAGAACTAGGGAATGTTCTCCCCAGGGACTAGCTCTATAACCGTGGGATGCCTGTCTATCTCCCATGCTTGCGGGGAGAATTCAGAAAATCACATTTGGAGAGGCATCGAACACATGCCTGGGGCGCACTCAGAGAGAGTAGGGAGAGTCTCCTACCTCAGATCCCCTACGTCCTGCACCACCGGCCCCTTCATGCAGGGGGACAGTCTAATCGCACCCGTGAACGGGGGAGCAGCTGGATTTGCTGGAAATCAACAACCTATCTTCCACATTCATCAGCATCTTGTTTTAAGAAACATGTTCTTCCTGAAAAGAGTCGATAAATTTGAATAAATATTTTAATGTTAAGAAGTTTTTTTGAAACTCCTCACCCAAAGAAATGTTTATTCACTTGAGAGAGGGAGGGGGGGAAAGAGAGAGAGAGAGAGAGAGAGAGAGAGAGAAACATGGATCAGTTGCTTCCTGTATGGCCCCGATGAGGATCGAACCCACAACCTAGGCATGAGCCCTGACCAGGAATTGAACCTGCGACCTTTTGGTGTACGGGATGACACTCTACAGTCTGAGCCATCAGGCCAAGGCTGTTAAGACTTTTAATATGTTAAATGATTATCTTCTTAAATATATTTATGAAAAGTCTAAATTAAATTACTCTATGATGCAAACCTTTTGACAAATGAAACATTCCTTAAAATAATGATGAAATATATCTCATATTTTAAAGTATAACTGTAAGACTGTGTTAGTTTGCTAGGGGTGCCATCATAGAGTACCGTAGACCGGTGGCTTAAGCAACAGAAATTTGCTTTCTTGTAGTAAAATGGCAGAGGTCTGGAATGAAGGTGTCGGCAGGGTTGGTTTCCTCTGCAGCCTCTCTCCTTGGCTTGTACTTGGCCTCCTTCTCCCAGTGCCTTTATATCATCTTCCCTGTGTGCCTTGCTGTGTCCCACCTAATCTCCTCTTCTTATAAGGTCACCAGTCATAACGAGGTTCAGGTCCACTCTAATGACCTCATTTTAATTTAATTGCCCCTTTAAAGACCCCATGTCCAAATATAGCCACATTCTGAGGTCCTGGAAGTTAGGGCTTCAACATCTAAATTTTAGAGAGACACAATTCAGCCTAAAACAAATATGTTGATGTATATATATAATATTTTATATTTACAATAAAATAGACCCCTATTTATTGGACATCTTTAGAATCATTGCCTGTGCATAAGGAATATACTTATAGTCACTATATTTGAGAAAATATATGCACAAATATATTCATACTCACATGAACGAGTACTTGAAACAAGCTTTCAGTTAACTGGTCATTTTGGTAAATTTGACAAGTTGGCCATATGGTGGATTGATATCTTGTTGAACTGTCTCCCTGAGAAGTAACAATTAAGCATATTGATTCAGAGCTGATGTAAAGCCTGGGTGACCGAAATCTAATGGGACCACCTCCCCCAAGAATATCACACTGCACCCAAAGCTGTGACCACCTACTAAAACAATAGCAGCAGTGAGTTAGTGGCAGGAAGCCAGTGAGGGGCAGTCTAAGGGAAGACAGGAAGAGGGGGGATTTCTGAACCTGGAGAAGGCCAGTTGGGTGGCTTGCTTCCCTGGGGGACTCCAGATCTTGGTACATAACGTGAGGGTAGAGAAGGGAAGGAAAGATAACCCAAGAGATAATTCCTGTCCTCCAACTTTGCATTTTGTTCTCCCCGCTTTCCCCAAATTTTCCCCAATCAGGCCACATGGCCATTTTTCTGTCACAAATGCCACTTGCAAGTTACCCCAGCAACAGATCCTTAGCAGCATAAGCTCCTTAATGTAGAGGCCCAGGTCCCTTCCTTCATTCAATAGTGAAAACCCAAGGACATTAGTGGTGTACTTCGCTCTCCCCCACATCTGCACCCAGATTTAGCTACATCTCCCTCCCTTCCTCCCTCCCCTCTTCCCATTAGTCCTCCTTTTATCCAGAATCAGTCCATCAGCCTGTGCCCTGGATCTCGTGACTTCTCCCGGGGCTCCTCCACACCTCAGCCTGTAACTATCTAATCCTCCCCCTGGAACTCCCTCCCCTTTCCCTCCAGCCTCCATCTCCCCTCTTTCTACAAGCCTTCTCTGAACCCTCTCTCCTTACTCCCACTAACCTCTGTGACATAAGCTACAACTCTCACTTTCTCCTCTCTATTGCCTCGCTTTGCATTCACATCTACTCGTTTTTGTATCCCCTATAGGACCTACCCCACACATTGTAGGTGCTCAAGGAAAGGTAGTTGGATTAATTGCTGAAATGAAAAATGTAATATTTCTTGAGCAATAAATGCAAGGATCGCGCAGGATGCAAAGATGATGCTGTTCTTGTCTCTAGGAGGGGACTGAGTTACCCAGAAAAAACAGAAACATGAAAAATGTCACCAATGCTAGGTTGTGAACAGGACAGAATCCTTTTAAATGGAGGCCTCTGGGGAGGCCACCGAGCTACGTGAACACCTTCCTGATTTTGCCCAGTGAGTACTTGAGTGCCAATCAATAAGGCCAGGACCTATGGGGAACCCAACTGCTGTGCCGCCACTGGGGGTTCACCTAAAATGAATGCATGTAGTATTTTGGGACCTCTTTTGTTGAAAACGACTGTGTCCTTAGAAGGACAAAGGTGTCAGTGGACAGATGGGCTCCGTGCAAAGAGCAACGCGGAGGAGACCGTGAACGGGTGTAGGGTATGGGCGGCTTCCTCGCTGTTTGGAGGATGAAAGTCAGAACCTGGCGGCTTTCCCTGACCGTGTACCTGGCTTCCTCAGCTATAAACGCAGGGTGAGGCTTGAAGACATGGCGTGTGCGCAGCAGTCTCAGGGTGATTTTCCACCCTCTGCACAACGATCTCTGCCACCTTCAGGACCAAGCCCTGCGGGGGCAGCCACAGGACTTCCTCTCTCTGCAAAGTTGGCAGCTGGGAGGAACCCTCAGGGCAGCCAAGCCTTCCCCCGAGGTTCAGCCCTGGGAGAGCCCTGTCCAAGGACCAGGCTCTGAACAACCCAGGCACCTGAAAGCCAGGTGACCAGGGCCCACCTCAGTCTCCACAGCAGAGCTTCCCATGGGCTGGGCTGCTTCAAATCAGGCCCCTCCCACAAACCAAAGCAGCATTTGCCGCCTGCCTGGGCAGACCTGCAGCCCAAAGTTCTTTCTAGAACAAAGACGACACAGTGTTGAGCTGAAGAGTGCTTTCACTTAATAGTTTTGAGGAGCCAAAGTAAATACATTTGCAAAACCAGGCCAATCCTCTATGTAGTAGTAGTAGTAGTAGTAGTACTAGTAGTAATAGTAATAGTAATAATAATAATAATAATAATAATAATAATTAGAAGGAGGAAAAAGAGGAAGAAGAATAACCATTTTTAAAATGCTTGGCATGGCCTGGGCTCTGTTCTATAGCACTCACTCCTTTTAGGAACTGGCTCCCTTACAAGACACCAAGCAACTCACAATTCGCTGGTCACCACTGAATGCAAATGAGGAGAGAGGGTGACTCTAGAGCAGCGACTTTCAACCTCTGTCATCTCGTGGCACACATAAACTAGTTACTAAAATTCTGTAGCACAGCAAAAAATATGGTTTTTGCCAATCGGATAAAAAAACAGGCATAATTTTGATTCACTCACACCAATGGCTATTGTTGTGTTGGCTGTTGTTGTCTTTTTATTCGACAACCTAAGAGAAAAGAGGTCAGTGCCCCTGACTAAATAAGTATTGCACATTTTAAGAATTCCGGCAGCATACCCGTCAGACATCACTGCTCTAGAGGAATCTGGTTATCTTCTATGAAGAAAAAGAATGAGGGGGAAGACTGATAAGACTTGGCCCCAAATCACCTAGGGTCTGAAAGGAAGAAGGTCTGATTCATAATCTCCACTCCCTTCTATGGACCTCTGGCTAAGTACCCCTGCTCATTCGAGATCCACAGACGGCACTGTGAACTGGGCAAGCTAGCACTCCTGGAGAACTGACTCCTTTCAGCCTGAATGGAGCACTCCTGGCTGAGAAAAGGGAAGAAGGAATCAAGCCTTTTGTTAACTGCACCAAAACCAGTAATAACTCATACTTCTATCCAGTTTTCAAGCTGACACTTGGCTCTCACATCCATTTGCCTATTTGAGCATCTCAAGAACTCTGAGGGTGGACAGAACAAATGTTACCATCACCATTGTCATCCTCATCTTGTAGATGAAGAAATAAACTCACACCGAGGGATCTGCTAGTCAACAGCAGAGGAGTTCAGCCTTCACCCTCTGGATTCTACATAGTCCAGGGAGTTTCCAGCAAGTGGTGGTAAGGCACATCTTTACTCGAGAGAGGGACAGGTGGCAAGGATGTAGAGAAAAGGAACCCTCGGGCATTGCTGGTGGGAATGCAGACTGGTGCACTCACAATGGAAAACAGTATAGAGGTTTCCCAAAAATTAATAATGGAACTGCCTTATTATGACCCAGTGATTGTTTCTGGGATATAGCCAAAGAAACCCAAAATACTAATTTGAAAGAATATATGCAACCCTGTGTTCATTGCAGTATAATATACAATAGCCAAGATATGGAAGCAACCCAAGTGTCCCTCAATAGATGAGTGGATAAAAAGGCTGTGGAACATATATACAATGAAATACTACTTGGCCATAAAAAAGAATGAAATCTTATAATTTGCAACAGCATGGATGGACCTAGAGGATATTATGCTAAGTGAAATCAGTCAGTCAGAGAAAGACAAATATTATATGACTTCACTTTTACGCAGAACCTGAAGAACAATATAAATGAACAAACAAAACAGAAACAGACTCACAGATACAGAGAACAGGCTGATAGTTGTCAGAGGGGAGAAGGGTTGGGGTTCTGGGTAAAGGGGTTGAGAAGTACAAATTGGCAGTTACAAAGTAGTCATGGGGATGTAAAGTACAGCGTAGGAAACATAGTCAATAATATTGTAGTAACCATGTATGGTGCCAGGTGGATACTGGAAATATCAGGGGGAACACTTTGTAAGTATATGATTGTCTAACCAATATGCTGTACACCTGAAACTAATACAAAATTATAGGGAACTGTTCCGTGTGTGGGAAATGTAGCCCAGCCCCCACTTGGAAAAGCCAGTGGGGAGTGAGGTCTGGCACACAGGACCCACTCCCATGGACAGGTTCTCCAGGGAAATCATGCCTGCATTGTACCTAGACTGCTATGAGACTTGCTTTTGCTAAAACTCCCTCACCCTGGATTGAGGCAGCAAATGTTTACTGAGTATCTTTAACTTCCTAAAGTCTGTGCTAAACCTCCCAAGTATGGAGTGTAACCAGTTCAGCCACTTTTCTCCTTGATCTGTAATATCCTTCTCTTTGAAGTAATTAGCAACATTCTTTCCTTTGTTATCTGTAAAAGGTAATCACCTACAGAACCTGTGCATAGTAAGTGAGGACCATCCTAGATGTAATGTACCCAGAAAAGCAATAAAAGCCTGTCCAGGCAGGGGTTGGCTCTCTGGCCCTCTCTCTCTTAGAGAGTGGCCATGCCGTCCCTTTTTCTCCACAGGACTTCTGTCGTCCATGTGAATTTGTCCATTGCAGCCACAGGACCGGCGGGCTGGAATCTGCATCACAAAATAATATTGAATATAAACTGTAATTGGGAAAAAAAAGATAATAAGTGCCAATATATGCACAAGTAATGACTGAATAAGCCACAAACAGAATATTTGAAAAAATAATAACTAAAAAAAAGAGGGACAGAGTGACTAAGGGGGGGCTTTACATGGCCACTCTCCTGGTCAGGCTCAATAGCTGGCAATGATTATTTGGAAAGATGGTAGCAAAATGCCGTGGGACCTCATGGAAGAGTTAGCGTCATGCGAACTCTCCTGTGGTGGGACAAGTGTCTCTGGAGGGTCACGAGCTGGGGCCACTTCACCCCCTCCCAACCTGGGGAGACTGATTAGGCCAGAGTCTTGGGCTCTCTCTTTATAGACTCCCACTCTCCTTGCCACAGTCCCCATGGAAGGACAGCAAACAATGCCCTTCTTTTTGCTGCACAATAATGGTCACATTTTTCCAGGCTATTTGGCAAGTTATGCCTGTGCTCAAGAGACATTACTAAGAAAAATAAAGCCAAAGAACTTCTCCAGCCCCATATCAATTAATTACAAACCTACTTACAGCCTTTATTACCCTTCTTTACACACACACACACACACACACACACACACCATCATCATCATCATCTCCTCTGCTCACATTTCATAGGTCTGGGCAGAGATCTTTATCTACACATAAAGCTCTGAATTGCTAAGTGGCAATATTAGCTTAGTTCTTATGTTAGCCTTAATCATGTTTAAACATTTAAACAAGATCACGTAAGGTAGCGTTTATATCAGTTTTGAGCCCATCCATATGCAACTGCAATATTTAATCTGGTTTCCTATTGGTCAGCAATTTAATTCTCCTATAATTGCAGCCAATCATCTGTCAATCATCAAAACAGCCTTTAAATTTTTTAAAAATTAAATTTATTTTTTATTTACAGAGAGGGAAAGTGAGGGAGAAGGAGAAAGAGAGAAACATTGATGTGAGAGAGAAACACCAATTGGCTGCCTTCCATCTGTGCCCGGACTAGGGACCAAACCTGCAACCCAGGAATGTGCCCTGACAAGGAATTGAACTGGTGACCTTTCAGTTTGTGGGACAATGCCCAACCCTCTGAGCCACACCAGCCAGGGCACAGCTGCCTTTAAATAAAACTGGACTCTATTGTGGGAAAAAGAGGTGAATCGTTGTTTTATGTTTTTCATAAATTAGCCCTTATGAGTCAGGGAACATTCTGGAAACTTTTGAAATTCATGGTCTTTTTTTCCCCCCAATTTGGTTTCAGGATGCAGTATAATCACAATGTAAGGACCTCATTTATCCCATATAAGAAATCATAGTTTTTTAAAACTACCATACCAATTTATTTGGAATAACGTGGTGTGAGTATAAATTGTATTGCGTTTCAGACCTTGTGATATAAAAGAAAATGAGGCTTACTTCAATCTTTTCAAATACCTCAGCTGTTCTGGACCATGACATCTAAAGACAAGTAAAATGTGTATTGTGTCTATAACATCTGCACACCACCGGTTAGTCAGCTCTGCCCCCAAAGACCCGCTCCGGTACATCCTGGGGAGAAGGAGGTTTTATCTTGCATCTCTCTGAGTGGCCCCCAGGGTGGTGCTCTCCCTGGCTCTCCAGCTCTGCACTGTCCATTCCGTGAGCTATGACTGGTCGTTCCAGACCCGTCCCCATGCAGAGGACGCCACCTCCTTCCTGGGGGCACCCCCAGAGGGTGAATGTGGGCAAGTATGTTTTTTATACTGGCCTCTTCATTTCCTGTCATCACATGTAGGCTATACCCAGGTGTCAAACTGTTCTGAAAGCTGTATAACTCAAGGGAATTACAATAAAAGAGGCTGTTAAATTAAAACTCCACACTAAAGTAGGTAGCATGGAAGTTTAACCTTCTTTTAGATGACACCTTCCATTCCTAATCTTGCTCTCCAGGCTGCAGGCCTCACCTGCCCAAGACCCTTTCCTAATAGATATTATAACCTCCCTCCACCTTCCAGTCACTGCTCTGGCCATTGGGATTAGTTCGGCGCTGGAATCTACCTGCTCTCCTAAGTGATTCATGTTCTCAACTCTTGAACTATTCCCTCTAAATCCTGAGATGGGGATAAAGAGGTGGCGGAGTGAACATCTTCTGGGTGCCAACGTGGTGGCTTTGCTTTTTTTTTTTTTTTTTTAAACACAGTTAAATCACTCCTGCAAAAGGTTTGTTCCTTCACTTATACTTTCTGACTCATTTTATGATGTTTACTTTTGTAGTTTGATAGATTGAGATTTCCACAGTATCAGCAATCAGCACTGTTCTAGGAAGCTTGTAAATCCATTGCTAAGATGATTTGGCGGTATTACGGACACAGTGGAGACTTAACAAGCAGATTACTTCCTGGGGAAAGCAGCGGTTGAAAGGATCTTAAGATAGGGCAGAAGTAGGGCAGAAAGATTTGAAGGCTCTACCAGTTAGGACCTGCTCCACCACAGGGAAGAAAAGCCCAGCCCCAAGCCAGCAGAACGGAGTTAACCGCGTTACACAACTGGAGAGAGAGTCCGGCGGGTGCAGCTGGCTTCAGGCACGGCTGGTTTCAGGAGTCAAACTGAATCATCAGGACAGTGAACCCATTTCTCTATTTGCCTCTAAACCTGGCTTTCCTCTGTGCTGACCTTTATTCTCAGGCAGCTCAAAGCTTATTTTATCCTTAGCATTAGTTACTCAGAAAAGAAGTGCCTCTTACCCACGAGGGTTCTGTGAGGTTAACTTGGGTCATGTGACACCTGCCCCTAAACTGAGGCTGGGGGCATGAGGCTGTTTGGCTGGGCTTGGTCTTGGGCTGGCAGAGGGGTCAGTGCAAGGGGTTTAGACAGAAATTTGGTCTTTAGCAGACAGTTGGGAGAAGGTCTGATGGTGGACAGAAGTCACAGACACAATTGCCCCCTACATGAAAAGATCATGAGCTCAGACAGGCAGCAAAACACACTGTGTATCCAGAAAAATCCACTTTGGTAAGACAGCAAGGGGGAAGCAAAAGAAGATACATTGAAAAGGGTATTGAATACCAATGTGGGAGTTTCTACTTAACTTGGCAGGCTCTGGGGAGGTTTTCGAGCAGGATGATGAAGAGTTTGGAACTCCCAAGCCAGGAGAGTGCTCTGCCACCATTGTTTGCACAGATGTGTGTAGAGGGACACTGGAAGCGGGAGATGCTTACAGGAGCATAAATTAGAGTTAATGAGGCCCAACCTGAGGCGACAGCAGTAAAACCAGAAAGGAGAGGAAGACTCTGAGTCCCTCGGATGGGGGACTGTGCGATACACTGATTTCATGTAGAGGCAGAAGGGATTAAAGATGGTGAGAGGATGATGCCATTAGTAAAACTCTAAGGCAAGGCAGAAGAGTCTATTTGGCAGAGATTTTGCTCAGAAAGGGACATCAAGCTAGTGAGGCAAGCAGAGGAAGACAGCAGGCAGGCAGGTGAAGAGGTGAGGGCAGAGCTCAGGTGAGGAGTCAGAGACAGAGGTCTCAAGAGGGAAAATCCAGAGGCCTATAGTTGGAAACACAAAAATTTCAAGATCTATGAAGGAAAGTATGCGGAGGTGAGCTGTCAAAGGACAGAACTCTGGGGAATTGGGAAGTAGGCAACAGAGAAGGAAAAGGAGTTAAGCAACTAATCACTGGGCAGAGGGAGGAAGCTGAACCTACTTAAGTCTAACAGGAGGGGAGTCATATCCCCAAAAAGAATAATTAGACTCCCATATTCAATATTAATTTCCAGTGTTGGTTCTGTATTCTTCATTTCATATTCTCCTTGTTCCTTTACACAAACTCACAAACTAAATCCAACGAGTAGCCATTGAGGCTAAGGACTCATGACTTTCTTAGCACCAATTACTTTCCCCCTGGTCTAAGTTGTATTAATTTGAGAACTGAGCTTTTTATCACTAGTCATAACATATTCTTTTCGGGTCTTCTCCTGTTCCTCAGACCAAGTATTAGAATAACAGTCCAAGCACCACCGTTCTGCAGACAACTGAACTGTTGACTGGCAGGCAGTATCACCATGTTGATTTGGGGACAGATGTACAAAACATGAACCTGGCACATGAAAGGCAAGGTGGAGGAGTCAGTGTGTGGAGTACACGAATGGGATTTATGTGACCATCAACATATTTGAGAACTGCTTGTCCCTGAAGCCAAGAGAGAAGACATTTTCAAATATTTATTGTTTCCCTTTTTCCCAACTATTCCTGGAATTTTGGTATTTCTCAGGTTCTTATCTTGGGTTTTTATTCTCATTCTATACATGCAGGGTGATCTGTAAGACCTCACTGTCTGCTACCCACCTTATCCCCTGTCCCTAAACCTATCGATTTAGCTGCCCGTCACATTCTATCTAACCAGGGTGTTCAGGCTGTGCACCGAAAAGAACTCCACTGAAAAGGGGAGTGATTCCCATTGTAGATTTCATTGTTGCTCCGAAGTTAAAGCAAAAACTTAAAATTATAACCCTTATTCCAGAGTGGCACAATTTGTATACATGACAATTTTCTGGCAGGTGGCAATAAAATCTCTAGTTCTAATAAAATTAGTATATTGAAACATTTTTCCAACAGAAAGTATTTTTTTAAAAAAGGAACCCTTTCTGATGTGCACAAAGGCACTGTATAAGGGGGGGACCCCAAAAACTGGAATTTATTTATAAAAATGTGTATTTATTCTTACATGTTTAAACCTCAGTCATCTTCAAAGTACTCTCCATCTGATGCACTGCACCTATAGAGACCCGTTTCCACTGCTCACAACAGTTTTGAACTCTGATGCCTTTTAGTGCTTCTGCCATTTTTTGTTTCACCTCTTCTACACTGGCAAAACATTTCCCTTTGAGGACTTTTTCCATCCAGGGAAACCAAAAAAATAGTTGCTTGGGGTGAGGTCAGATGAATAGGGAGGGTAGGGCACGAGGGTCATGCTGTTTTTGGTCAAAAACTGCTGAACAGGCAGCGTGGTGTGGGCAGGTGCACTCGTAAATCACCCACCATGAAATGGACAAGTGTGTTGAAAGAGTCTTCAAAAAAATTAACTGAAGCTGAATGCAGCCTCTCACAACAATGCTAGCTGGTACACTGGTACAGATGGGTTCCCAGAACACTCACCCAGTGGGGGAAGCCTATACTACAGGGGGCCCCCCCTCCAGAAGATAATTCCAGTTTTGGGGGCCCCCTTCCGTACGGACTGTGCAGGCCTTGATTCTTCTAGGATTCTCCACGGGTACCTACCCCATTATTTCTTGTCCAATCTAGGTCCACAATGGCTTCAACTCCATCTCATCCCATTCTCACTGCTGCTCCCTGAGTTCAGGTCCTCCCAACCCAATCTCTCTTGCCTGGGCCATTGTTAACACTGCCTTCCTGATTTCTTTGCCTCATGTTTTGCTCCCCTCCAGTCCATCATCCAGACCGTCGGAATCTTTCTAAGATGATTTGAGCAAATGACTTCTCTATTGAATATATCTTCTCACTGCCTACAGAATCCAACTTACACTCTTGAATACAGTATAGACTCGCCATGTCTTTCCCCTGCACGCCTGCCTACCAGTCGGTGGCTGCACACACCCTATGTTCCAACAACCATCATGCTTGATGCAGCTGCAGGTATTTGTCTAGAACCCCGGACAGGTTGCCCGATGGGCTCCAACCCATCCTTTAAAAATCAAATTAATGGTCCTCTCATGAAATCTTCCCTATCAACCCAGGCAGAGTTAACTAGTACCCTCCTTTGTACTGCTGCCGTGGCTAATTGATCCCTGTATCATTGTACTTCTCCCAGAGTTGCAATTATTTGTGCATATATCTTTCACATTATGGATGAGTGAGCAGCTTCGGGTTATGGATTTCATTTTACCGATTTGTTTGCCCCTAACAGAGTATCAGTGTGTATCCTGGACCCCTAGTATAGTTATCTGTTGACTAAACTGAAAGAGTAAACAAATTTATTGTTTCAGAGAAGTCATGGATGGTGGATTTGGTAAAAGCAGAAGGGAAGACAGCGTGGTTAAGTGTGGAAAAAGTTCAACAGCAACAAGACGTATGTCATTTGCTGTCACCTCTGCAGTCTTCTGAGGCATCTCCAGGAACTTCTCTGCTAAGTTCTGCTCCTGCCCTCTGCGCCCTCCTCTAGTCTGCGGTGTGGTGGGCTATTTCTCTGTTTTGTTTTGCTTTGGTATTATGTTCTGCTGGGAAGGACCACCTCAGTAATGCCTTGTATCTTATTAACGTTTTACAGGATCTTCCTCCCTGCAACGTCTTACTCCCTTCCTGTGATGAACAGAGAGTCTAAATAGGAGGTGAAGAAGTCATGGTGGGAGATAAAAGTAAATGACAGGCACGTTGCTAAACTGGGAATCCCTCCTTTTTGACAAGGAGGCTTTTGTTTGTTTTTCCTGGGCCACATTATGTGTTGTTTACTTAAGGAGACTTTGTACCTCTCTAATTTATATGAATTTACCTTTCTGAATCCTCAGAGTGAACAGCTGGGGCTTATGCTGTGGAGATGCCGTCTTCCCTGCTCTTATCCCCTTATGTTATGTAATTTAACCATCACTACAGTGCTCTCCAGTAGAGAGCGCTCTCCTTTTACACAAAGGGACACTAACATTCAGAGTTTAACTCACCTGAGACATAAAGCTAGATTATGTAGTAATCAAGTGAGCCATTTTCTCCTTAAGAGAAAAACAGTGTTCAAGCTTGGATGCATAAAGAGAAGGTGACAGGACTGAGAACTGAACTGGGGCTACTTTCCAGGGCAAACTAGGAATCTGGTCTCTGCTAGCCACACTGAGCCTCTGATGTTCTCTCCTCTTCCGCTGACTCTCGGGTTAACAGACTGGTGGTGTCAAATACATGCCTGAGAGTGAAAAGAGAGTTCTGAACAACAGAATTAAAAAAAAAAAAAATCCTTGTGACAAGATTTAGGAAGAATAATTATTTTAAAGGCACATCATTGTACCTACATTCATAAATGGCACCGAAATCCAAAGACACTCTCTGGTTAAACATCTATTATTTGTGGGAGTGGGAAACTTGTTTTTCCTGTTTTTAAATTTCAGGAAACCAGGCCTGTGTTCAACGTGAATGATATGCCACAAGATTACGCTTTATACTCATTCTGAATGCAAATGTAAAGCTTCTCATCTGAGTTTTGGATAAAACACGCCACTTATATTTGGAGCGCCCCGACGTGCAGCTGTACCGCGGACACAGTGCAAGCGGGTCTTCGGGACACATTCCTGAACAAACAAGGTTGGGTACTGCATGTAGATTCATGGGACTGTTTGTACTGTAGGCACATAACTCTGACAATGATTTATCAAAGCAATAATGAGGCAACATGGAGACCTGGAACTCAGACTGCTGATGCCTGGACTCAACAGAATAACAAAGGGAAATGAAAATTAACCTTTAAAACTTTACACCAAGAGTGTTTTAAAAGCACTGACCCATCAAGGGTTTAACAGACTGCCAGTGGTACTTCATTAGAGCTAATGATGCGAAGGCAACGTGCTAACTCCTGAAATACGGAAGCCGCTGAGAATTGCATCTAGAGCACTTTCTCAAAAGCCCTCACTTTGTTTCGCATGGCAGAAATAGCCTTGTTTTCAACTTTGTGAATATTAAAGTGTGAACTTACTCTTCATGAAAATGTTACTGTATTATAGGTAATACATGTTTCTAAAAATTAAGAGCAACTATTTAGTGTCCATGACAATCTTCACAATCTTTTCCATCAATTGAAAACAAAAAGGCCTTGAGAGTTTAATATAACAGTTAAGCACATGTGCCCCTTTATACTGGCTCATGGAGAAGCAGATACGATTCAAGGTTCCGACTCATTCCTGTCCGTTGGTACACGGTCTGAGGGATTCATTACGCTAAGCTCCTGCAGCCCATCACAGATACTTATTATATGGTACAAGATCATTTATCCAGAAAGCAACTGCTACCGAAGCATTTTAGAGTCATCTTGCTCTTAGAGTTAATACATCTAGCTTCTGAAAATATTTATACAGATACATCAAGCCCCAGACTTCAAAAAATGACCTGCTAGAGCACTTTAATTACTTGCTGCCTAACTGGTCTCATTTTAACAGAGATAAGAACCTGCTGCCTAACTGGTCTCAGTTTAACAGAGATAAGAGCGGAAGAAGGAAGAGTTGCCAAAGGATCCAGGGCAATGGAATGTTAATCTTGCAGCTCCAGCCAGCAAGCCCAAACTCCCGTGTTTACAAATGAGGATTTCTGTGTCTATTGGCCTTTGAATGCTCAAGGAACTTAATTTTAGAACAATAAAAATGAAGAGCAAAGGTTTTTTCCCCACCATATTTTCTTCTGAAATTGTTCTCAATGTCCTCCCATTGTGATGGAGGAGTGATATTTACATGGGCCCTATACTGTCAGCCAGATGACCAGATTTGGCACTGCAGCACAGATAAAAACCGACTTGCATCGGTCACGTGTCCCCAGTCCCCACATGTAAGTAACTCCAGCCCTACTATAATCACAACAGTTACAGAACACTCACGCTCAGGTACCTACATGCGCTGCATGTACTACACTGATTTAATCCCTATGGCAAACTGTGAGGTAGATGCTATCATGATCCTCACCTTACGTTTGAAGAAACTGAGGCACACGGAGTTCAGGTCACTTCCTCAAGGTCACACAGCTAGCAATGGCAGAACTGGGATTCAAACTCAGATAATCCAGTGCCAGAGGGCGTGTTCTCTGACAACACTTTGCTTTCAGAACGCAGGGGGAAGATTATTCACTGAAATAATCTGCTCTAATATTTTTAAAGTCTACTATTTTGAAAACTACCTTGTTATTAATAATGAATTACATAAAATGTAACTCACAATCGATGGACACACTAGATCTTCACAGAATTCTACCAACACAAAAGACTAAGACAATGTCTTAAATGACCACAACAGTTTAACCTGTTAAATGACTTAACAGTTTTAACCTAACTGGTGAAAATCATTTGAGAATTTACTGCTTTCCTACCCAAAATATTATGTAAAGTGGAAACTTTGTTTTTCCTTGATTAATTTTCAGTAAAATTTTGTTGCCAATTTTTTCCCCATATTCATATTCTCATGAAGGTCTCTATGGCATGGAAATGGAGTATTCTACTTTTACAATGTTTATTACCAATGAATCAACAACTCTTTCAAATTCTGATGTTCCTTGCTAAAGAAAGACTGAAAGTCAAATAGCTGCACACAGCTTACCGGAGTGTGGTATAGCACAGACAGAGCTTTAGTTTGGATGTAAAAGCTACTAACAACTCCAGTGAGGAAGATACACTGGTATCTTCCACAAAGTTTCAAGTACCTTGGATGTAAAACCATGCATTATATAAAAGATACTTTCAAGGTGAATTTTCTGAACTTGAATTTAGCCTCTTAAATGTCTGCCTGTCTCTCTCATAGAAGATTGCAGAAAAGAGGCTTATAAATTGCAATTTATGTAGCTTTATGAATGACATTCAAAAATTCAAAAGGCATTATCAGAATGCAATGGACAAAAAAGATAAATGAAATAATTTTATAAGAAAAGAAATCCAGTTTCACTTATACTATTTTTATGGTCTAAATGTTTGTGTCCCCCCCCTGTCCCCCCAATTCATATTCGTCCAATGTGATGGTATTTGAAGGTGGGGCCTCTGGGAGGTGAAGCAATCAGGAGGCTGAAGCTCTCTTAAATGGAACTAGTGCCCTATAAAAGGAAGGAACCCCAGGGAGATCACTCATCCCTTCTGCTACATTGAGAGGTTACATTGAGAACAGCTGCTTATGAGGAAGTGGGCACCTTGCTCTTGGACTTCCCAGCTCCCAGAACTGTGAGAAATGAACTTCTGTTGCCTATAAGCCATCCCATCTATGGTAATTTGTTATAGCAGCCCACACAGACTAAGACAATCATGTTATATTCTGAAAGCAACTCATAACAGGTAGGTAGGTTCTTTAAAATCCAATTAAATTCACCTTTAGAATGCAAGTATGATTCCACTTCAGAATATTCTATTTTAACAACTTCCTTTCTATAAACTATTTAAAGATGAAGTCAAGCATTGCCATCTACAGGGAACCTTTAGAACAACAAGTCATAGTTCTATGACCCTCATTCTTTAAATGAATCCATCTGTAGTCTGAGTTTAATATTGTATCTGGGATCATGTAAGAAGAAAACTTTCAAGGAAAAGGGTAAGAAAAATTTAAAAGGTATGCTGTGTAAAATATCCCACTACCAATCATTTTGGATTATTAACACAGTACTTCCTAAAAGAATTAAAATAACTTCACTCCCAAGTTTACCAAACACATGATCTATGGGCCCTTGGTCATGAACTATAGCAGATTAAGAATCAGAGCTATGTAGCCTCAAAGATCTTTCATTATAACTGGCATATAGAGGAGACCCAAATCATTGGTGACTATACCTGTTGACGGTTATCTTTTCCCAGCTGTTGAATTCCCCTTTCCACTTGAGTAGTGTTACCAGGCAGGGGCCCGGCCCTAAGTGGGTCTGCCTAGGGCCGGCTGTAGTGTGTGGGTTCTCGACTTTATGTAGGAAAGATTTCACGACTCCAGGTGCTATGAGGGTACCTTTATTAAAACTGGGGACAGTGGAACAAGGAAGGGGTTAGGCTTAGAAGAAGCAACAGGAGAGCCTGGGCTGGGCTGCCTTAGCTCACTGGGAGTCAGAGAAAAGGGGACTTTGGGGACAGGTTCAGGGGATTAGCCTGGGACAAGCTGTTGCTGCCCATTTCTCCCCTGATTGCAAGTCTCATGGGGACCCTTTGAGTTTAGGAAATGGGTGCCTGTGGAGGAGGAAGTGAGGGAAGAGGAGGGGAAAGGTTAGGGTTCTGGCTGCTCCCCAGAAGGAGAGCGTCCAGTTGGCTGGGTCCTTTGTCTTAGGATAGGTGTGTGTGAGAGTGGGGGGCGGGGTGCTGTTGAAGAGGTTCTAGCAGAGTATTTGGCAGTTTTCCAAGTGTGTCCTTTTAGTGTTCTGGTCTTTATTGGCTGGTCAGTGCCAGGGCAGGAGGTCATTGCAGCTGGTCCTTGCATAACCCACCTAGTTTTGCTGCTTATCTGGGCCTGGAGCTGAAATACAACTGAGGCCTAGATGTTACCTCCAGGGAGGTGACCTTTTGTATCTGGCTGTAAATTGCTCAGCCAGACTGTTCAGCTGTTTCCCTATTCCACTTGCCAAGGAATTTTCCTAGCTTCTTACTATTGTCTCAGTAGTATCACCTTTACCATCTTGGCCAGATTCTCTGAATTTTCAAATAATCACAGTTTCTAAAGTTCAGTCCTGTTTATTTTAAAATCTATTTCATAGCTTCCACATTGGATTCAAAGGTCTTTACCTCCCTATGAGTACAGGCCCACTGTAATCAAGGATAGTTTTTCGTATTTCTCCTCCCTTTGCTCTGTTCTCTCTGGGAAGCAGATGCTAGATTTCCTCACTACAGTAGCTCTCAATTTAGGCTACACATTAAAACCATCTGGAGCCCTTTAACAAAATACCATGTCTCTGATATAATTGGACTGGGATGGAGCCTGAACATGGCTTTTGTTTGCTTTTAACTTTCCAGGTGACGCCATGCGTAGTCTAGTTTGAGAAGCACTGCCTTATTGTGGGGGATCCCTAATTGGCTCTGTATTCTGATAAGTGCCCCAGGGATTTCACTGTGTAGTGCAACCCCCCACTAGTGTGAAAAGCCAGAGGCTCATCCCTGAGCAGTTCTACCCTGCACTGGCTGTCCTTAGAGATTTGAGAGTTAGTTATATTCTGGCTGACTCCCAGCTAAGAGGCATTGCACCATACTCATCTGTTGCACCTGCCTTTTAACCTCTAGTTGCTGCAGTTCTCTAGCTCCCAATTCATGTATCAACTCTCAGGCTGGCAGGATCCATCTTCAATACCTCTATGCCTGGCAGTCCCATTACCTCTCCAACTCCATTCCTATGCTTTGGATAAAACAACAAATGTGCTGACATGCTGGGTAAACACAAATCCACCCAGGTGGGGAAAATGCTGGTCTGTCCTCCTTTTTTCAAGAATCTTGAATTATTCTCAGGCCTCCCTCCCATGGTTTCTAAGCACAGATGCACCTTGGTTAGCCCGAAGGACTAAACTAAATCCCCTTCTTCTACACTGCACTCCTGCAAAAGACCTCTCCCATCCCAGGCCTCCCGGGCCTTGTGGGAAATGGTTATCAGTGATAAGGCATGTTATGTGAACTGGGACCTCACAGTAAGCCCTGCAGGGCTCACTGGTCCTAACCATTAATAAGTAGTTCCCTGAATAAGTAGAATGTGGGGACCTGGTAACTTTTAATCTCCACTTTGGCCTTATTCCAGAATAGGAAAAAATCCAACTTGACTTGCTGTTACAAACTACTTAACTCTGCAGTCAATAACTTAGGTCAGTTCCCCAGAAAGCGGTGAATGTATGCAAGTAACTCATTAAGGAGATGTTAAGTCAAGTAAGGGACTGGGAATAGGACAGGGAGGGAAGCACACACAAAGGTGTGATTCTGGTGAAGTTGAATGAAGGCTGACCTCAGACTGACTCCTCCAGGAAGTTTTGGGGTGTAAGGTGATCCTGTGCAAGGTAAGGGAGCTGATGTTTTACACAGGAATGTCAAGGGGCACTTTAGGCCAAAGACCCACAGGTAGACTATCTATCACAAGTACAGTGAAAAGGGGAGGAGGGTGAAAAAGGATCTGAGGAATCTGGGAGGCTATGACAGCGGGTCAATAACAAACTTAGTTTTACAAGTTCCGTAATATTATGGAACAAGCTAGAAAGCGGTCATTTGTCCTAAGACTTCACTAATAGTAGTTGGTGCTCTCTGTAACAAGTTATCACATATTTAGGTTATAATAACTGCTTAGTAAATTCATTAATAAAATGCTAAGGGCAGGATGAACGGAGTATTTGAAAAAGAACAGCAAAAGAAACTAAAGATTGAAGTAAGCCTGAAGGAAAGAACTATTCTCTTGACTTTGTTCCTTAATTTCTCTAAAGGTTGTTTTGCTCTTCTGGAAAGCAGTTATCTGCTTTAGATGTTCATTTCCTTCAAAGTGATTCGTGAAACATTCACAAAGTCACAGGATCTCAAAAAGAAAGTTTATTTTAACACATAAAATGTGCAACCTCTCTAGCACCAATGCCTGTAAGTACCATTATTTTATCGTTTACTATTACTCTTTGGAACTGGTGAGACAAGTTCTAGACAGATCAGTCTGTGAGCAAATGATTATCATGGTAACATAAAAAGACTACACAGAATCAAAATCATTTGCTAAATGTATACAGAAGTACATTTGTGGTTATTCAAAAATGTTTCCCTGTTTCATGTAAACAAGTTAAAACCAGTGATTTTTAGCCACTTTTTCTGGGAAGATATATTGGGTTGGCCAAAAAGTCTGTTATGTTTTTTACCATAGACAGCTCTAGTAGTGCTTAGGTGTCACTTCTTTGAAACAATTTTGTTAAGATTGTACTGTGACAGCTATCATTATTAGTGTGCATTTAAAAAAAATTAAAACTGGTGAATTTTTGTGCAGCCATTTTAATATTGAAGATGGAAGAAAATATAAAGCATTTTTGGCATATTATGCTTTCTTATTTCAAGAAAGGTAAAAATGCAACTGAAATGCAAAAAGAGATCTGTGCAGTATATGGAGATGCCATGACTGATTGAATATATCAAAAAAGTGCTGTGCCAAGTTTCTTGGTACTACTGACATTTTGGCCAAATAATTATTTGCTGTGGGGCTGTCTTATGCACTGGACCATGTTTAGCAGCATCCCTGGCCTCTATCCACTAGAAGCTAATAGCGGGAGATAGCCGACATACTCAAAATATCCAAATCAATAGTTATTGGTGGAAGTGAAAAATGTGTCTTTTATTTTACGGAAAAAACATAACGGACTTTTTGGCCACCCCAAAACATTAGAAAGATTCATGAGCCACGTAAGTGCAAGAGCCTGAAAATGGGCTTTTTATTCTTACTCATTCTCATATGAAAAAATTTTTAATGATAGCTTCCTGCCCCTCATAATCTCCTGATTTCATTTACAAACTCACTACAGTATAATTTATTATCTAACTCACGTAGACATGTATGGTAGAAGAAAAGATTAAAACTTTGGCCAATGTAAGTATACAAAACATTTTCAGTTTTTTTAATGAACAAGAACATTTAAGTATTAAAGCTATCAAAAAATCAATGAGGAAGACACATATGATAAAAACCACTGCATAATTATGTTAAAAGGAAAAACTTTTAGATTTACCTATTTTGAAGACAAACTAAAATTTATTGGTTTGAATTTAAATTTAATTATATAGCAATAGATATTTCTCTTTAGAAATTAAATAAAATTTATCTCTAACTTCCTGAAAATAAACCAAGTCAACCATGCTGCTTCACTGTTTATCTTTGGCCAACTTTAGGCTGACTCCAATACCTATTTTTATTTGAGGAATGACTAATACACAATGTTTCTCTTAAGCAGAACTTGATGCTGAGCTAAAAGTAAACTAAGTTGGATTTCAGGCCAGTTAGCAGGTGGGCAGGTGGTCATTTTTCGTTTTGCTGCAGCCCATGATGGTTGTCGTCTAAATATCAGATCTTTAAGGACATGCTGGAAAAATCTGTGAACACAATCTTCCCATGCTATATTCACATGCTCCATTCACATCTTTAGCTTACCCAGGTTGTTAGAGGCTTGGGTAAGATGATTAAAGATTTCACGATGGAAATTTCTAAAAGAAAAAAAAAGGAAACTTTACAGACTGAATTCTTATTATTACAAATGAAGTATTTACTGGGTATTTAATACTAGTTAATATGCCTAGTAACGGCTAAATTCAAATGAACAGTCATGCATAATGTTGAGATGATTCTTTGCTGATATCTAAAACACAAGCAACCAAAGAAAAACATACATTTGACATGATCTTAAGCCCCAAATTAAACACCTCTGTGCTTAAGGACATACTACCAAAACAACGAAAAGAATTTACAGAATGGGAGAACGTATTTGGAAGTTATGCATCTGGTAAGGGTCTAGTATCCAGAATATATAAAAAAACTTTTCAACTATAATTTCTATAAATATATACAAATGGCCAGTTAAGTATGTGAAAAGAAACTCAACAAAATTAATCATGAAGGAAATGAAAACAAAACCATTATGAAATACCATTTCGTATCAAATAAGATGGCTATAATCAAAAAGATGGACAATGACAAGTACTGGTGAGGATACGGAGAACTGGAACTCTCACACACTGCTAGTAGAAATGTAAAATGTTACACTAGTTTTGGAATAGAGTTTGGTAATTCCCCAAAAAGTTAAACACAGAGGTTCCATATGACCTAGCAATACTATTCTAGGAATATACTCATTAGACATGAAAACATATGTCACACAAAAATGTTTACATGAATATTCATAGCAACATTACTCATTAGAACCCAAAAGTGAAAAATACTAAAAGGCTTATTAACTCATAAATGGATGGATAAGGTGTAGAATATCCATACCAAGAAATATAATTCAACTATAAAAAGGGAGTTCAGTGACAAAGTGTGCTACAGCATGGCCGAACCTTAAAAACACTGTGCTGAAAGCCAGACCCAGAAAGCCACACAGTGTACGATTTCATTTACAAGTGTCTCCCCGCAACCCCCGCCTCACCGTGAATTCCTGTGCAGCCTTTCACTAACTGAAATGGCATAAAGTGGAGAGTATCCCTGCTTTTACATGATGCCACTTTGCTTTTATGAAAGACCTACCTTAGTATCCATTTTCACTAACCAAAAGAAATCCAAAGAGAATTTTCTCTTTTACAGAAGCCATTACCATACTAAGGTAGGTCTCTTTCATAAAAGCAAAATGGCAGAATGTGAACTTTCGGAAAGCAAGGGATATCTGTATATGGAATGTTCAGATTAGGCAAATCCACAGAGACAGAATAAATTGGTAACCACAAAGTAGGGGCTGAGGCAGGAACAGGAAGTGACTGCTTACAGGTATGGGGTTTCTTTCTGGGACAATGAAAATGTCTAAAATTAGAAAAAGTGGTCATGGTGTGCAACTCTGGGAATATACTAAAAACCACTGAACTGTACACTTTCTAGAAGGGTGAATTTTATGGTACATGAATTATATCAATTTAAAAAAAGACCCTGGCTGATGTGGATTGAGTGCTGGCCTGAGAACCAAAAGGTCACCGAATCAATTCCCAGTCAGGGCACATGCCTGGGCAGCAAGCCAGGTCCCCAGTAGGGGTGCATGAGAGGCAACCATACAATGATGTTTCTCTCCTTTTCTTTCTCCCTCCCATCCCCTCTAAATAAAATCTTAAGAAAAAAAAAAAAAGATTCTTTGCCAAAATAAAGCCTTATATATTTAGAGAACAAAATCTTTATGCCTCAAAAAAAAATTCTACTTTTAAAACTATGCAACTTCAGCTAAAACTGGTTTGCTTAAGTCATAAGCCATTTTTTAATCTTTCTATCTCCAGCATCATGCCACACAAAAGCTGGTTGATCTGAATTACTAATCCCACCACTTCTTTTACCTTACAGTCCTAACATCTAATCTTGATTCCCCAAATTACAAGTTATCTGCTTTTGGATAAAACTTGCAATAATTAGAAAACTTCATCACAAATTCAATCAAAGATAACAGAAGAAAGTGTTTAACATCCTTAATTCATAAAATTAATCATGCCCCTACCTTATACCAACCAGCTACATATACAAAAGGTGCTTGGAGAAAAAAATGGATACAATTCTTCCTTTCTACAGACTCAAACTCGAGGTATCACAGAGGCAACTTGCATAAAATATAATGTTGTAACAAGTAAAGGAAGCAGTAATAGAGCATAAGATAAATTCTATTTAACTGAGTGCATTTTTCATTATTGGACAGATTTGCCTTGTTTTATTTTACTTTTAAAAATTTTTTATTAAAGTGTAGATGATATAAATATTATATCAGTTTCAGGTGTATAACATAGTGTTTCAACATATTAACTTCCCTTACCAAGAACTGAACCTGAGCTGCAGTAGTGAAAGTAGCCAATCTTAGCCACTGGACTACCAAGGAAGGGTTGTTATATTTTACTTTGACTATTAAAATTTTTTGAATGGTTGGAAAAGTTCACAAAGGTCAGAGCTGGCACTTAAAAATCTCAAAGAAATATTGGGTTGACCAAAAAGTCCGTGTAGTTTTTTCTGTAAAATAAAAGGCACATTTTTCATATTTATTTGGGTATTTTGAGTATGTTGGTTATCTCCTGCATGGTGTAACGTTGATTGTTCCCAATTAATGTATCGATTTGACCACTATCCACCTCAACTGGTCTACCCAACCATGGAGCATCATCCAGCGAGAAAACTATAGCATGAAACTTTGCAAACCACTTCTGACACTTTTGATCAGCCACACAGCACCTTCTCCATACACTGCACACATCTTTTTTTTTTTTTTGCGTTTCAGTTGTGTTTTTACCTTTCTTGAAATAATAAAGCATAATATGCCAACATATTGTTTATTTTATTCAATATTAAAGTGGTTGCACAAAAATTCACCAATTTTTGTAAGTTTTTTAAATGCATGCTGATATGACAGCTGTCACAATACAATCTAATAAAATTGTTTCAAATGAAGTTAAAAACAACTAAGTGCTACTAGAGCCATCTTATAGGAAAAAAACCTAATGAACTTTTTGGCCAACCCTATAGCATAAACTTATAAATAGCTAAGTTACTTGACTGAGGTAATGCCCAATTATAAAGCTATATAATTTATAGCTGGAAAGGACTTTTACAGAAGGAGCCTGCCTTATTTTAGAGGAAGAACCCAAGGCCAGATAAAAGTGACCTTAATATTGAGTTAATGCCTGAGTTCAGTGAATCATCATAGCTATTTCCCTACATCAAAATCAACACCTACATCACACATAAGCTCAGAGACAGCATCCAGCTAAAGAAACCTCCTTCAGAGGATAAAGAGCCAGGAATGTATTTACCGATTTTTTCTTTCTGATGTATAAAATATGAATATCTTCACTTCGATATTCTTCATCATGTTTTTCCAAAGGAATTTTTTCAAAGTCAAAGTCTAGTTGAAGGAGCTATAAATTTAAAAGAGATATACTTCAAATTCAGTATGAACTGTACCGTAGTGACAGAAGTCAGAATAGTGGTTATCTGTGGTACTGACTAGGAAGGGGGAACATGGGGAGCCTTTTGTGGTCATAAAAATGTTCCATATCCTTACATTGGGTAGTGGTTATTTGGGTATATACACATGAAAAATTGAGCTGAGCACTTGATACATGTATATTTTACATTTTTTAAACTCAATTGAAACTGTTTAACAATATAAAACTTTCAATGATAAAGTTTCAGAAGTTCATTAATATTCCTAACATTCAAGGAAAACATTAAAAAAAAACCCAATTTCAGCATGTATCTGAGGCAGAGTCACATATTTGCTTTCTCATTTAACTGAAGTCCTTTCAGTGGATAAAACTGCAGGGTTCTGTGTATGTACCCTCAAGAGTCGTCACTTGTTATATGATGGATTTGTGTCCATACAAAGGGGTTGGGTGACCACTGGGGGAAGATAGGTGAAAGATACATGGGACTCTATGTACTACTTTGGCAAACTCCTATAAGTTTTTATTTTAAAAAACAAAACAATATCAGACCCTGAAAACAGGTAAGATATCTTGGTTGAAGTTTTCACAAAAACGCAGAGGAAAACAGAAGTAAAAACATCACATTCCATTTTCTATGATATATTCTCCAAAAGTAATATATACATCATTAGTACGTTCTTTTCTAATAAAGAAACATTGCAAACTTTCTCAGAAAATACAAGGGAATCATTACCACTATTATTTTATATTGTTCTGTGTATACTAGATCAACTCATTAGAAAATAAAAAAAGATAAAGGCTCAGAAAAGATGAAAAAAGGGAAGGGCTTAGCAAAATGGTGGGCTTTGAAGAATCCTCCTTGGGTTCTTAAAAGCAGAATGTTTTCCCAACTCAAAATCACCTTACTATACTTGAACACAGCCACACAGAGCCTCCCTGAAGGGTAATCACTACAAAGATCGATCTAGTAGAGTACCCACCTCAAAATATTTTTTCTCGATTTCTGGATTTTTTCCCATTGTTCGCTGTTCATAACAACATATAATACAAGTCTCAGGTCCGCTGAGATCTTTTAGAGTTTTCAACAGCGGCTCCAAAGACTGTTCAAAAAACAGAATACAATTTTTGTTTGTGACTTTAAAAAATACATATTTTTATTGTAAAAATGTCTAGGGAAGGTAGAGGGTGTAATTATACCTCCCCTACAATTTATCCATCTTTGAATCAATCCACTAAAGAACATAAAGACTCTGTAACTAATGATTAGTAAACTCCTCTTAACCGTTGTATTGACTTCAGTTTCCAAAGAAAAGAGTCGTGTAACTTCATTTTCGAGTTCCCATGGGAAAACAAGTGGAAATAACTTCACTATTAAAAATTTAATTTTATTTAATCTAATTTAACTAGGAATTTAAATAATCAGCAATTTACCTACAAAAGCAAGTCTGATCTAACCTGAACGTAAGTTGACTCAATACTCATAATTTTAAAAAAACAAGTGATGTCTGCTATACAAACTGATAATTTTTAACTGAATGATTTTAAATTTTAAAATCATTCTGAATCTAATAAATGACTTTGTTACAACGCAATTCTCAATGTCATGCTTTATATGTTCACCAGCAACAGCTAGGTTAAAAAAAGTTTTTTTTTTTTTTAACAGATCCTAATAGCAAAAATCCTTTAAAAACTTTACAAAAGCCTCTAGTAAAACGCACTTGACACTTTTCTCAACATGATTCATAGACCTGTATGTTACGAATGTATATACGTAGTCCCTGGTGACATATCCTGCATTCAGGTATCTTAAAATGTGTGCTCTAGAATCCAGGTAATACGGTACATCTTCTAAAGAGACTTCTCATTGAATATTTACCTCTTCGTAGTATATGCAGTCGGCCATCAGTATGTAGTCTGGCGGAGAAGTAAAGTCTTCTATTTCTTCCCCCCTTAAAAATGTCAACCAAATATTTTAACTGTTGCTTTAATAATTTAAAATTTCTTATTTTAAAAACAAGACCCGGAAGATCCCCTTCCTATTAACCATGCTTTTAGCAAAACACAATTTAAAGCAAACTACAAATGGTTATTAAAACAAGCCAAAAGGCCATACAAACCATTTCAGTACCTTGGCTTGAACAGAACCAGTGACAAGATGCTTGTTCATGTTAATATTCAGCTTCAGCAAGTCTTGCAATTCCTCAAGATCGGTAACTACAACATCTGCCCTATAAAATAACGACGACTGAGGCGTAGGCAGAAGGGTGGGAAACCAGTAATGTTTCCTAAAGTAGCGCCCCTCCCGCCAGCTCTTACCCGAGGGTAGCGGCCATGAGCCCCACTGCCCCGGTGCCGGAGCCCAGCTCCAGCACCGACCGCCGGGTCAGCGCGTGGGCCCCATCGCCGGAAAACCCGGGCGTTTCCAGGTATTTAGAAAGAACAATGGCAGCGTCCCAAACTACACAACCCACGCCACCGGAGCCATACTGCTGCAGCCGCAGCACCGTGCCATCTGTCTTCTCCAAAATCCGCACGAAGTTCCGCATTGGGTCGTCGACGGAGGACTCCAGAGTAACCTCCATCGCTGCCCGGCAACAGGAGGCGGCGCACGCAGTGACGTCACACCCACGCGCATCACCCTGAAGCACGGCCTTGCGAAGAGCCCGGCGCCTCCTAGTGGCGCAGTTGACTCCCCAACTCCGGAGCAAGGCACAAAGCCCGGAAGGCAGCATTATCGGGCGTGGCCGAGGGCTGGCCACTGCTTCCTCCGTGCGCTGGACTGCCTCCCTCTACCCTAAATTACAAGTCTGGTTTAAATCATTTTCCCAGACAGAGAGAGTACAATAATATGCTCTTTAAAAACAAAGCCAAGCCAACCTCGATGTTTTTACCTGGTTGGAGATTGACTCACACGGCAGTTATGGGCCTCACATCCAGGCAGTTTCCAAGATTTTACCAAGGGCTTATCAAAAGTTGCCAGTATGCTCCTACTTTTTCACCTAAATTCATAAAAATGGCTGCTAGAGGCTTGCTCATTGCGTTTAGCAGTGAAGACAGTTATCCCTCTAAGCTTTACATCACTTAAATGCTTTGGGATTACATAATTGAAATTACAAAAATATTGGAAATAACATATGTACAAATATTTCCACAGAATTCAATAGTCTCCCCCGTTGTTCCTTATACTGAAAACACATCTTTTAAAAGCCTTTTAAAAATTAAGACTGGGGTGATTTATTGATCTTGTTAAGAACTCTGATACAAAGCACAGTAAAAGGCCACAGACCAGTAAATAAACAACGTGGCTTCTGGCTACCTTACAACTGCTGCTACGGCACTATCAGCAAAACACACTTTTTTTTTGTTATCACTTTGAACAAAGGAGTCCAAATGGCAAGTAAAGGTTTACTCACTTCTCTGATTAAAAAGTTTAATAAAGCTTTAAGTATTTGCTGGTTTAAATATTACCAATCTAAAAAAAATCTTTAAGAAAATTTTAGTTAACACAAGATTTATAGACAAAGTTACTAGGTTTTAAAGGCAAGGCAGTTGATTCCTATGCCATAGGAAACTTCTCCTTTGAATTTATTAATTAGTAAAGTTGCAGATGTATTATAGGCCTCGAGTCATTTAAATTTATATAGGTTATTAGCATTATCTTTAAATATACAATATAAACAAAACTGTACATACATAGCATATTGTTTGTTTTCCAAAACAATAGGTAACTCATTTGCTAAAGACATCATAGTCTGCAAAAACAAAAGGCACATCTGAATAAGATCCATGCCCTTTTCTCCTCTAAGACTGGGTTAAGTAGTCTTTTTGTTGACATTTTGACAAAATAATAAACACAGTGCATTCTGTTCTTTTCATTCTATTTTTCATTTTTGTCTTCAGCAGCAAATTATGGCATTTAAGACATGGCATTAAAGAGTTTAAGAACAGTGGGTGTTACAATTCTCCTAAATGTAAAAACTGGAAGATAGTCAAAGAGGTTTAAAAATCAGTGTAACACCACACACCCCTATATTTGTGTAAATTTATTGCCTTAAAAAGGCAGTTATTACTCAAATCCAAAAAATTCCACAAATGCACTATCCCTTTTCAGTGCAATCAATGTCACTTTAAACCATATTTTTAGCAGAGTCTACAGTGCAAATATAAATTCTTTATACTGGCCATTTGGCAGCACTGAGGATCCAAGACAAGGCAATGCTACTGATCACCTGAGGATAATGGCAAAGGACTTTTATATTTTTATTTTTCCAATTTTTAAAAGCTTATTTGATCAGTAGCATGTTTAAGAGCATTATTTGTAAAAAGTACTAAAATACTATGCCTTTTTTAAAATAAATTAAAAAAAGAACTTTACAAATATCATTCCAGTGTCAATGACTACATATGGCTAAGATCATTGAGGAGTTTCTGCATTTTCTAGCAAAGGCAGTCTATACAATGGGGTGTGTGAAAGCTCCCGTTTGTAAGTCTTTGGTGGCAGTTTTGGTAGGTGAGGGCTTGAATTCTGCCTTGGTGGAACAGGGGGAGCTTGGGGATGAACAACATTACTGTGACTAGAACTGAGCACAGAGCATCGACGTGGTACCCTCGGAGAGGGTGTGCTAGGAGGAGTGTTTGGCGAATTTGGACAAGTGCTAATGTCTCTGAACCAGTCTGGATCTCTGTGAAGATGTCCCAGTGGAGGCGGCTGAAGATTAAATGGACAGTTTATAAAGTGTTCCGGAGGCCGAAGGGGAACCGGTGGAGGGCTATCAGGAAGAGGATCTCTTGGTGGCGGTGGAGGTGGACTATGCAGTGGCCCATCAAATGCACCAGTAGGAGCAGGAACTCTGGGTTTTACCTTTGGAGGAGGAGGTTGTCTTGGTGGAATAGCAGGGGGGTCATCATCAGATTTCATATTTCCCTTTAAAAAAAGCAATTAAATTATACTTCTGTTCTACTGAAAAATCTGTAACAGAAAGTTTTTAAAAGAATGAAAAATTCCTATGTGTCAAATTAAATCCAGAGATTCAAAATAGGTTAATTTGATTTTGTGATCAGATTTATGAATAAATTACTCCCAGTTTAATGCAAGGCCCAGTTTTATATATGAGATGTTTTAATTGAAATCTTAGAACATAATGCCTTAGGTTATCTTGCTTTGTATATACATTTCATAAATTTATGTACTTTAATTATAATAATAGGCAAATGAATGAAAAGAATATGTGGTATTGTAGCCATGGAAGAACAGGATGTTGAGAGGACTTAATATCCAGCTACTAGTTTCTGGCCATCCTCTTCTACTTTTCCCAGTGAGGCTTAGAGTCACGTTTTGAAAAGTGTGATCCAGGGTCCAGCAGTATGAGCAACAGTGGGGAACTTGTTAGAAATGCAAATTATTGGGCCCTGTCCCTGACCTACTAAATCAGAAACTCTGGCAATCTGGTTTTAACAAGGCTTCCAGGTGATTGCGAAACACTCTAAAGTTTGAAGAATGCTTTGAATAATAAAGTTATATCTATCTCTACAGGAAGGAAAATGTACTTCTGAGTATCTGTGAATCTGCTCAGCCATTTTTAAAGAAAAAGTATTACGAGGATTTAAAAAATAAAAAGTCCTGGCTTGGTGTAGCTCAGTGGATTGAGTACCAGCCTGCAAATCAAAGGGTCACCAATTCAATTCCCAGTCTAGGGCACATGCCTGAGTTATGGGACAGGTCCCCAGCATGGGGCGTACAAGAGGAAACCACACATTGGTGTTTCTCTCCCTCTCTTTTTCCTTCCCCTCCCCTCTAAATAAATAAATAAATAAATACATAAATAAATAAATAAAATCTTTAAAAAGAAAAAGAATTAGGATTAAATGATTACTTCTTTTTCAAATAGCCCTGGATAGTGCAGCTCAGTAGATTGAATGCTGGCCTGTGAACCAAAAGGTCACTGGTTTGATTCCCAGTCAGGACACATGCCTGGGTTGTGGGCCAGGTCCCCAGTTGGGGGCATGTGAGAGGCAACCAATGGACACTGTTTCTCTTGCACACTGAAGTTTCTCTCCCTCTCTTTCTCCCTCCCTTCTCCTCTCTCTAAAAATAAATAAATAATATATTTTTTAAAAAGTATTTTTCAAATAAAACCACCTAAATATTTAAAAACCATAAAGGGTCACCAGATTCTGAGACTCTTTATAAGAATGAACAGTTTTAAAGATTTACAACTTTGAAAGAGATGAGTAAGGCAAACCCTAAGTCCGATTGACTACCTTGGAATTTGAAGCATCATGATCAAACTTTTTTCGAGGAGGAAGTGGAGGAGGAATCAGTGGCTCTTCACTTAGTTTATGTAAACTACCACACGAACTGAAGAAAGATTCTGCGAGTTAAAAAGATCAGTTTAACCATAATTCACAGTGCAACCATTACACAAATTTAATTTCAATTTGCAATTACCTCTGCTATGGCATCTGCCAGACTGTATTATTGCTGACTATTGGTTTATCTAACCTCTCCATTAACCTGTAAGCTTTTTTGAGGGCAGTGTGCATTTATTTTTGTATCCCTAGCACTTAGCATAATGATACTGCCTGGTACATAGCAGGTACTAAGCTAACTAACAGCATTCTACTTAGTTAAGATTAATGAGGACATTCTGCTCCCTGAAAGCCTTTTTAAAATCTGAAACAGACAAAACAAACATATTTGTATTTGCAGTAACTTCTAGAGAAAGATGATTCATAAAGAGACCATGCATTTTTGAAGCAGCTAGTATTGAATACATTTCTACACCAGTAATAAAACCTCTACACAGCAGACCATAAATTATGTGCTGTTGCACATAACTCTTTGAAAATCTCTTATTGATAATTGACATGTAATATAACCGCATTAATGGAAATTTAACACCAAACATGCCAACCAGACAGAGAATAAGAACTATTTTCATTTATTTTTTCATATGATTAAACATACCTATAGTTATGGGCTAATTCCCTATTTGACATCTCTTTTCACACACAATTATGAAGTCAGTGACCATGTCTTATTTATTATTATACTGAGATTGGGTTTATAGGAGCTAGTTGAGAAGAAGTTGATGAGTTTAATTTAAACACATTGTATGTGAACTGCTATGGGACATCCAAGTAAAGATGTTAAATTTATTACTCTATGTCAAAAATTGCTGTCCTAATCATGTGGCTGCAGTCACCCCAGGAAATCTTGTTGGCTCAGGGTGCCAAGAGTAGAAACAAAAAACATGCCATTAGGGTCTGTTGTGAAAGCTGACCTATTCCTTAACTCCAGAGATGGGGTTAGATCAAATCAATCAGAGTAATCCCATTCCTTCAGCCAGAGTGTTAGCTGTAGGCACATGACCTAATTCAGACTAGTGAAATCTGAAAGATTTTCTAGGGGCTAATGAAAAGGAAGTTCCTTGCTCTTTTGGAAAACATTCAGTCTGTCTCTATACCTCCCTTTCCTTCTTGAGTGAATGAAGGAAAGTAGCCTTTATTGCTCCTGCCACAACTCTTATGACTGAGGGAATCTGGACAAATGAAGAGTAAAAAGAAACCTGGTCTTGGGTCTTCTCTTCCTTACAGAAACATAAACACGCAAGGAAGCAGGAAGTATCTGAAAGATGGTGGGCCAGCTGTGAAAGTTTTTGAATCTGGGTCTGACCCTATAGTTAGAACACTTAGTAACTGTGTTACACTTCTCCATAGTGGGCACCCAGTAACCCTTGCTGAAGTATGAACAGAATTTTATTTTCTATCAGGAGTATTTCCCTACAAGATTACAGATTTTGCAAGCATTTAAAATAGTATTTCACACTAGGGAATGTAGAATAATTTACTAAATAATTTCTGTAATGTTTAGTTAGCCATGTAAGTTACTTCCAGTTTTTTGCCACTCATCCATGTATCCATTCAACAGATATTTACAAGGCACCTTCTATACTGTCAGGCACTATTCTAAGCACTAGCAATATGATAGTTTACAACAACAGACAAAAATTCATGTGCTTATGGAGCTTATACTCTAGGTTGGGAATGGGGAATAGACATAGTAATTAAGTAAAAGTGTAATGACTATAAATTAGAAGAAATATTAGGTAGGGAAGGGGGATAAGAATAGGTAAAAGGGAAGCAATTTTAAATAGGGTGATTAGGGAAGGCCCAACTCAGGTAACACTGAGCCAAAGCCTGAAGGAGGCAAGGGAGAATGCCATGAGGCAATATGGGTGAAGAGAACATGAGCAGAGGGAATGGCAAGAGCAAATGTCCTGATGTGGGAATATGTCTATTGTGTTCAGGAGGCAGAGTAGCTGGAGCAGAGTAAGTGATGGGGGAGGGTGGTAGGTGATGAACTCTGACATATCAAAGGAAGCCGAATTGCCTTATGAGTCCTTTGGGGGGATTTTGGCTTTTATTCTGAGCTGGAAAGCCACTGGAGGGCTTCAAGCATAAGTGAGACAAGTGTAACTAACATTCTCAAAGGACTTCACTGCTGTATTTAAAACAGACTGAAGTGTGGAGAGTGGGAAGGCAAGAGATCATGGTGGCGCAGACTAGGGTGGCAACAGTAGAGATGGCGAGAAGTGGTTAGATTCTAAATATATTGAGGGTAAAGAAGATTTGTGGATGGATCACATTTAGGGTATGAAAAAAAGAGAGATGTAAAAACTCGAATATTTTTGGCCTAAAGTGATTACACAAATGCATTTAGAACTGAGATGATGATGCAGCTGGAAGAACAACTTTGGAAGGGATGTAAACAAGCTCAATTTGGAAGGAGTTAACTTTGAGATTTCTATTAGGTATCCAAATAGAGATGCGTCAAATAGCTCACTGAATATCTGAGTCTAAAAGGTCGAGAGAGAGGTTCTAGGTAGAGAAAAAATAATTGAGGAATTATCATCATATAAATGATACAAAACTGAATGAGACAATCAAGTGATGAAAAGAGGTCCAGGGACTGAGTCTTAGGGCTTTCCAATGTTAATAGGTTAGGAAAATGAAGAGAAACCAGTAAGAGAGACTAAGGAGCTAATAGTAAAGTAGAAAAACCAAGAGAATGGATGAACATTGTGATTTCATGTATGTTACTTCTTTTCCAAAAAGATAATATTTTGTATAAACAAAGGCCGAGACTTTGTCTTTCTTGTTTCCCACTGAATCCCTAGTACTTAGCAGTGACTAGTACAAAGTACTCAATTTTTTGTTGAGTAAGACCAAAGGCTGAACATTTTTATGGTTTGATATGCTGTTTTCAGATTTCTGTCCAAAAGGGTCACATTAATATACAAATTTATAAGGTTTAAGTAATGTATGAAAGAATCTTTTAACAGAGTCTTACTCAATACTTTGATGTGAACAATTTATTCATGCCCATTGTTAATTCACTCTTGCTGTTTTCTTACATGTGAGAACTTTTCATACTTACTATAAATATTTTATTTATTTCATGATTTATTTTAGGGTAGTCAGAATTTTAGGCAGTTATTCTCAATTTTTTCTATTAAATTTCAAAACAATTTTCTCTGTCATTTGGGAAATATGCTTTACTACCATCTAAAATAATATACTCCTGGCTCCAAAATACTACCATCCAAAATACTCCTGGTTCTAAAATGGCACAGTGTTATGGATTGAATTTTGTCCCCCCCAAAACTGTATGTTAAACCCTAACTCCCAGTACTTATAAATGTGACCTAATTTGAAAATATAGTCTTATTAAAAACATATATAATCAAGTTAGTATGAAAGCAGGCCCTAATGTATTATGACTGGTGTCTTTTATTAGGAGAAAAGAGACAAGGAGACACACAGGGAGAAGATGGCCATGTGACAACAGAGGCAGAGACTGAAGCAATGCATCTACAAACCAATGGATGTCAAGGATTGCCAGCAAATGCCAGAAGGTAGAAAAGGCCAGGAAAAATTCTCCCCTACAGGTTTCAGAAGAGCATGGCCTTGCCAACACCTTGATCTTTGGACTTCCAGCCTCTAGAACTGTGCTCTTTTAAGCCACTTGGATTGTGGTACTTTATTACAGCAGCAAGAGAAACTAATATGCACAATAAAAACATTTCTACCACAAAGCCAGGAAATTAATAAAATACACAAACTTCAATGAATCCAGGAAACATCAAAGCACGAAGGTAATAGACTACAATGTATACAAAAGGGACAAATGGAGTAAGATGAAACCCACATGTCTACAGTCAGTGATAGCTACAATCAGCAGCAAATTTGCCCCCACAGAACCAAAAGAGGGATCAGAAGTTGAAGGCACTTGGTACAATGGAAAGCATGGGCATGAAAACAGAAAATCTGATTAAATCTACATAAGGTACAATTAGAACCCCAATCCCCCATTCTCCACCTTGTGAGGCTAAGCATCTACTTAATTTCCACCACTGTAGGAGACTAGGAGTTTTCTTCTCTGGAGAATCTAAACTTCAGATGTGGGGACAGTAGTCTACGATAGGGAACTGCTGTTAATTTCAAGTGTTTTAGCATTATTTGCTTTTTAAAAAATTAAAATAAAGTTTGAAATGAAACATTTAAAAGAATAAACTTACTTTTCTCATAAGACAGGTACCCTCTTGCTACTATCTAAATCATAAACATTACTATGATAGAAGCAGAAGTCCTCCAGATTGGGAGAATTATCCCCAAAGCTGCTATGTCCTTCCTGAGTTATATTGTTTTAAACAAATGACTATAGAAGGAAGGATGACAACATGTGTCATAAATTATGAAATAATTAAGAACAGCAGAGCCCTGGAGAGGTGGCTCAGTTGGTTGGAACACTGTCTGTACACCAAAAGGTTGTAGGTTCGATTCCTGGTCACAGCACAAGCCCAGGTTGCAGGTTCAATCCCCAGTCAGGACATACATAGCATACACCTGATCAATGTTTCTCACATCAATTTCTCCCTCCTTTTCCTCTCTCTCTAAAATCAATAAAAATATCCTCAGGTGAGGATTAAAAAAAATAAAGAGTGGCAGAATAGTGTTTTATTTAAAATACTGCTATGAAAGATCATGTGAAAAAATAAGTAATCAAGGGCTAGCTTGGGAACCTAATTAACATTTAGTATATTATACTTATAGGAAAATGAGTTGGGAGGGGTAGGGAAAAGAAGAGGTAACTGATATAAAATCACTCCCCATTCTGGGCCAAGTAATGTGGTAGATGCTCTACATAGTTACCTCATTTGATCGCTAACAAGCTTACAGATGCTAAATATTTGTTCAGTGGTCACACAGCCCCTAGAACATAGACAGGTTATAAAACGATGAAAACAAACTACAGTAAAGTTTAAATAGTACACAGTTGTAAGCAAATAATTCAATTTATTATAAGAATTTCACTCACATATTAAATTTTTAAATGTTGCTAAACCTAAAATACTCATATACAAATTTAATCAACTTCATTATCTTTATAGTCATTTCATTAGAATCAACTCAAATTCTTACTTACTTGAATGTGGCAACAGAACTGGAGCAAAGATGCTATTGCTGCCTATTGGAATGAGAAAAATTAATTTGAAAAGGAAGATATGTATGGTTTTTATTTTTAAAATATACCTGCATAAATAACACAGAGTACAGAACTTCATCATCATCTTTTGCCATGTTTGTTTTTAAAGAAATGAACCCAGTACTCTTTGTAGCTGGAATGTTTCTCCTTTATTAGCATTAGTTTCCTCTCTATCAGTCTTTTTCAATTTCCTTCACAGAACTTATCTGCTTGTTTTCTTATTGTCTATTGCTCTTGTTAGAGTAGTAGTGGTGCCCAAAAGGTACTAAATAAATCTTTGTTGAATGAATACATAAGAAAATAATATGCATAGACAATGCACAAATGACGTTTTATTTCCTTGTGTTAATCACAATTTTCACATTTCACTGTCGCTTTCCACGCTAACAGTTTAAAAAGAGTTCTACAGTTTCCTAATTAAAATGATGAGAATTATCTTAAACACAAGATTCCTTTCTTTACCAAATGGTTTACATCAAATACATACCACAAGAACTGTTGAGATCCACATCTAAAAACACGCTAAGGTCTGAAGAAGCAGATACTGGTGGAGTAGATGGTGTATTTGGAGAGGTTGGTGCCGACACTGTTGATTCAAGCTCAGTTTCAGCAATCCGACTAAAGCTTATTTTACATGGTTCTCTTTCTAATGGTGTTGGATGACCTCTTAAAGTGCCTGAGGTAGAGCCATGTCGGCCTGTATTAGGCCTTATTCCAGGAGATTTTAAGGAGAAAGTTGATTTCCTGGGCTAGGAAAAGCAAACATAATTATCATTATTAATTTGGATGTAGTTTATTTTTATGACTTAGTGCTACTTTAGTAATTCTTAGGATATAGTTACAAGAGTACAATGAAATCTCAATTTGCAAAAACAGCCAGTAATATTCTAGTAGCATACTTTGGATATATGACACATAGACATGGACAACAGCATGGTGATAACCAGGGGGAATGGGGATTGAGGGCAGGTGAGGTGGAAGTGGGCAAATGAGGGATAAATGGGCATGGTAAGAGACTACTTTGGGCGATGAGCACATGATGTAGTATATAGTATGTAAACCTGAATGGTTTTATTAATCAATGTCAACCCAATAAAGTCAATTAAAAAAGAAAACTTCAGTATTTGATTGGCTTAATTTTAAGATGGACTTGAATATAAGTGAACTGCCTTTTATACTACATAAATAAAATTCTTAAAAATCTGTGTGAATAACTTTTTGTTCTCTAAATACTCAAACCTAAACTTCTTCAAATCACTGATATCAATTTTACAAATATTTACAATGGACTTAATGTATGCAACACATTATAATAAGTGCTTCAGAAAAAAAAGAGACCTTGCTTTTTTTTTCCTAATAGTAAATGACGAACCTACATAACAGCACTTGATATTTATTTTTTATTATTTATTTTTAGATAGAGGGGAAGAGGGATGAGAAAGAAAGGGAGAGAAACAACAGTTCTTGCGACAAACATCAATCAGATACCACCACTTAAAGTGTTTAGAGAAACTGCTATTGTTGTCCCCCACCTCAACATCCACTCCCTTTTTGAAATTCTCATAGTGGTAATCTAATGAAAAGCCATGAAACTCAGATTCAAATAACTTAAGTTAAAATCTCAACTATGTCAATATCTTAGCTATGCAGCCTTGAACAAGTTCTTTAATTCCTTTGAGCCCCAGTTTTTATATTTGTAAAATTAGAGTAAGATGTATATCATACAAGTGTTGTGGAAATGAGATAATATGAAACTATAAGCATACTGCTTGGCCCAAAACTGGTGTGTTTTATTTCCTTTCACATTTGGCTTCACTTTTAACTAATAAGAATTAGTCTTCCACTATTTCTGCTGTCACTGCAAATCCCAGGAGTAACTAGGAATTGCGGCAAAAAGGATTTTAGCAATACAGGTGGGTTCTAGTGACAACCAAAGACCATGGTGCTCTAGTGGAAGGAGTCATGGTCAAGCCAGAAGAACCATGACACAACTGCTTACTCCTTCTCAGGTCTTTTTGTTTCCTGTTCCATCCAGCTACCTGTCATTTAGGTTCTCACTTTCTCACAGTTACATCAGGAAGGATAAAAACTGAACAGGTAAATAAGTGATACTAAGATAAAAGATAAACCAGATTTTATCAAAAGACTAACGTTTCCCCCACAGTATATGTAAATTTAGAAATAGTATAGTGCTGCAAGACAAAACACATAAAAACAGCTATTCAAGTAAATTACAATTTTAATGGAAACAGGTTGTTAAAGATAATTTTGTTTAAAAAACACTTTTTCTAAAATGGTAATAAACTTACAAATCGAGGTGGCTGTTTGCAGTTTCGGGGTTCAATTTCTAGTGACTTGTTGAACAAATAATCTGTAAACTCTTTTTCAGAAGCACTTCCCATGGGGTTAAGGTTTTCAAAGAACCTCTGGAATTAAATATTCATAAGTATATGTTTTAGATATTATTACAACATTTATTTTATTAGTTTAATATAAAAAATTATCAACAAATTAAGAGATCATAATGTCTGAAAAGTCCACAAGGATTGCTGATTCCAACTTTTCTACTTTTGAGTAATATTGTTAATTTCTGTGGAAGTTATATATTCTAGTCTTAAGAGTTCTGTTAAGAAGATGAACAGATTTTCACTTATTACCTACCACATAATGGCTCAGTATCCCTCAGTTAATATTATTCCTACTCATTATTACAACAAAATGATCATTACCAGTTAGCTATCAAAATGTTTACAACAGAAGTATAGTTATAATTCACAATGAAACTTTGACAATCAGAAAAAGAGTAGAGATAAACTGGACTAAGGTCTATTCAAAAGCAATTTCAAGAACAATTATAAACAAACTTATCTAGCAAAACAAACTTTTTTCTTTAGGAGATATTTTCTAAGCTTAAATTTAAATTTTTAGGTAAAAAACTTAGATGATTTAGTAAACTGCAAAAAGACAAATAGTAATCTCATTTAACTAGAGATCTCACTGTTAACATTTCACTATTAGACTATCCTTAACTGTGTGTGTGAATATATGCATGGATATTTATATATTACATATTTTTCTGCAAAATTAGGATATGCTGCAGCTATTTTTGACCTTTTAAAATTTATATTCAATATATTCTATTATTTTTTCATGTGGTTTACTTTATAAAATATAAATATTAGCGCTATAGTATTTCATCAGATGGATGTTCCAAAATTTATTTTACAAATCTCCGTACAGGTAGCTATCCATATAGGTGCCTTCTAATTTTTTGCTATCATAATAATTATTGTTATTATTACCTCCTTGTACATAAATTTTTCTGTTCATTTCTGATGATTTCCTTCGAAACATTCTTAGAAGCAAATTACTGGATTTAGCTTTATTTAATTTTAAAGTGGTTTAGTTAGAATCATATATAAAAACAAGTACTGGGTTTTATCTTTAGCAGTAAGCAAAATGAGCTATAAAATTTCTACTGTAAAATTCTTCCACTTTTCAGGCATTCTTTCAATTTCAATAAAATTACATTACATTGAAACAAGTTAGGTTAACTATGTTAAATCACATGAACCAACAGTAATTTAAAAACTTTTATGAACTTATAACAGCAGTATTCTTGTTTTTTCATTGTTTGCTCTACTTTTTAACACAATTTAGCTTGGTTAACTATGGTTTGAAAAGTGAATAGCTATTTTATTAACATTTGAAATTTACTTTGACTCAATCATAAAGAAAGCATTCTCTCCATGCCACCCCTCCTCATCCCCAAAGGAATTGGGTTCAGCTGGGGTGGGGTGGAGGGATGGGGAGAAAAGGCATACAACTATAATTGAATAACAATAAAAATTAAAAAAAAAAAGATGGCAGGAAGTCTAGTCCAAGTGACAAAAACCTATTAGAAGTTACTGAGATAAGAATGCTAACAATACTATTTCAAGTATAACCAACTACAATGTAACATTATTTCTGGGAGGGAAATATATTGTGAACTCTAATCTGGATTTCAAGAACATATTTTCTTAGCCCTATGAAGTTCCACATCAAAGATGGCTGACCCAATGATGAGGGAATGGGATGAACAGTAGCTTATCACGATATTCTTTACAGCTGGTATTTGTTTACATTTTCATAATGGTATATTTTAAACTTTAGGTCCTTCTTTCTTAGGACTTTAGGGTACTTTGTTTTGAACTGGGAACAAAGAACAGTTACCACTTTATAATTTAAGAGGTAGGAGTAATGGTGGCCTTTTCACTCAATATGCCCAACCTGCAGACTACAGGAAGTTTAACACAACTTTTAATGAGACAAGTGAACTGATTCTGATCGACCGTTATTTTATATTCTGCATTTCAAATAAGTACAATACAATAAAATTCATTTAACATAAATTATTATAATTTATTCCAATTTAGAAGGTATTCCACATCTTATAGTACCACAGAATCAGTATTATGAATTATTGCTCAAAATGGAACATCAATTGATAGAATGTTTAAAAAATCCTTTTCAGCTATGTATATACACATACCATTCTATGAGCAACTTCCCATTTAAACCCAGTATTCTTACAAAGGGATTAATTACTTAATGTTTTGTTGGCACATAAAATGTCTAAAATGGCTATCAATGATAGCACTAGTGGATTTTTTTTACTGCATGAACATCAGAAAGCTTCTTACGTTCTATTTTGTCATATATTTTTTGCAAGTGTTACCTAAACCAGTTATACAAAGAAGCAATACTTTCAAGCCAAAATACCTAATAATATTAATAACTTCAGATTGTTAGAGCAGAATATCTAATATGACACTTTCACCTATAGATTATTTACTGATTATGTTATTTTCATAGAAAAATATAGCATAATATGTGGTTATGATATTTTTTAGAGATGGCAGAAGATTTAACATGTTCTCTTTTAAAGATAAGCAAAGAAAATATTTACCCTTATTTCTGGTTCTATCCGTAAACAGTAAGGTTGATTCTGATACTGCTGAATTTCTCCAGTAATTTCAGCCACTTTCCTCCTCTTACTGAAATTGATTAAATCCTTCCCTTTCTTTTTTAAAAAATCATTATTCCCTTCTTCAGTCTTCAGAATATTTGTTAAATATATTCCTAGTTAAAAAAGTATTGGAAGAAAAGTTATAAAATTGGTTACTTAACCATTTGGGAAAACAATCTATTTTAAAAAGTTGAAAGACATTCTATAATCTAGCAACTTACTCCTAAAATGTTGGTAAGTCTCTGGTAATTAATAATTATAATTAATTCTACATTAAGAATTTAACATGAAAACAATTTAAAAGAAAAAGAATATTAGGGTTTTGAAAAAGCTTAATTTGTCATTTCTTACATGAATAGCCTAAAATAAAAGGGAGGATTCATTCACAAAGTCTAAATTTTAAGTATTAAATCTATTCTAACCATTTTAATATTTGGTTATACATATCTAATGCTAATAATCTTAAATAATTACTGATCAATAAATTTTAGGTCAATTCTGATTAATAAGACTATAGATTTATAAGCTATTTCTGTGTCCCAAAGCCCATAATTTAGATAAAAAAAAGAATTATTCCTCATTCTGGGACAGTAAGAAAGTTTTTAGTTCTTTTTTCATGCATAATTACTGATTCATTTAAATCAGTAGTTCTCACTGGGGGCAATTTTGTTCCCCAGGGGATATTTGGGAATGTCTGGAGACATTTTTTGTTATCACAACAGGGTGTACATGTGTGCACATGCATGCATGCTATAGTTGGAATGTTCAAAATTTGTATGGTGAAATCCTAATGCCCAAGGTGATGGTATCAGGAAGTGGGGCTTTTGGGAGGTGCTTAAGTCACAAGGATGGAGCCCTCAAGAATGAGATATGTGCTATTATGGAAGAGACCTCACAGAACTCCTTAAAACTCGACTATGAGGTAATTATCATAATATTCATTTTGTAGGTAAGGAAATAGCAAGTTTAAGTTTTATTTATTAATAGACAGCTAATAAAAATAGATGTTCTCAGAGATAAAATGAGAATGATCTGCCTCTAAAGGATAGTGTCCTTTTTGTATAACAAACTCTCCCCCCATATAAACCCATATTTAGTAACTTACCAAAAAAAGGCACACAAGGTGGATTGATTGACTTAAGTTTTGCTAGGTATTTTTTAAAGTGATCCTGACTTAATTCCACAGCTTCATCCAAAATTCTCCTTTTTCTTTCCTGCAATGCCTTGCAAATATATAAATTGAGTATAATTTATTTTTACAATTTAATCATATTTTATGAATGCATAGCTTTGAATTTTATAGAATTTTGAAAATATTTGAGAAAACAATTTCTAAATTAAGAGATAAGTAGTATTCCTTTCTGTACTTGCCTGAAATGATTTCCCCTCTGATACTATAAATATAAAACTTAAAAACCTAGTTTTTTTCTAATGTAAGTCAGAGGACTAAGCAATAAAAAATTCTTTCTCAGGACCTCTTTATTTATAAATCTGATTAACCTAGAGTTTCAAGTTATAGCTTTAGGAGAGAAATATAATCCTTTAGCATTCAAATATTTTTCCATTAAAAGATCCTTTGGGGAGAAGGCAAGGTTTTGGTAAGGAGGAGAAGGTTGTGGCAGGGAGAGAACTAAACGAAATTTTAATAAGTCAAGTAAGCAGAATCATTTCTTTTATATTTTATTATTCTATTTTCTTATTAAAATTAATTAATTATTTTTAACCTGATAACACACACACAATGCAAACATTACACTTGTGGAGAACCATTCAACGCATTTCCTTTAACCTATTACAAGTCTAAACAAAGAGGTGTCAGATCCACCAAGAAAGCCATAAACTGGCCCTGGGCAGGTAGCTAAGTTTGTTAGAGTGTCATTGCGGTGTGCCAAGGTTGTGGGTTCGATAATCCAGTCGAGGCACATACAAGAAGCAACCAATGAATGCATATATAAGTGGAATAACAAATCAATGTTTCTCTTTCTCTCCCTGCCTTCCTCTCTTTCTCTCTAAAATCAATAAATAAAATGTTAAAAAAGAAAACAATAAATCTTATTAAATTAATAAATAAATGGAAATAGAAACCATATTCATATCTTGGCTGGGAAGACTCATTATAAAAATGTCAACTCTTCACTAACTGATTTTAGAGAAATACAAGTCCTATCAAAATCCCAACTTTTTAAAAAATGAAACTTAAACTGATGCTAAAATTTATATAAAAGGACAAAGGGTCAAGAGCAGTAACTCTTGATAAAGAGTAAGGTTGGTGGGGACTTGCCCTACTATATCAAGAAATAGTATAAAGTTATGGTACTTTAGACATGTGGCACTAGTGCAGGAATAACATCAAAGAAACACAGTAGAGAAACAAGAAACAAGTCCACATATTTATGGACACTGAATTTACAACACAACTGGTACTATATATCAATTGGGAAAGAATACACTTGCAATAAGTATGTGAGAGCAGTTGGCTAGACAGATGGAACAAGAATGAAATCAGACTCCCACCATACCCCATACTCAAAACTTATTTCCAGCTGGATTAAGAATTTACTTAATGTGAAAGACGAAACATTAACATAATAGGAGAATCTGTTAAACAAGAAACCAAAAGGCACAAATTACAAAGGAAAAGAGGAGTAAATGTGACTACATTACAAATTTTTGTTCATTACACAATATCATAAAAAAGGTGAAAAGGGAAGCGTCAATCTGGAAAAAGTTATTTACAACACACATAACCGACAAAGGATTAGAATCCAGTATATCAGAGAACATATAGAGATTCATAAAAAGGACAACAAAAAAAAAGTCAAATAATTTCCACAAGAAGAAATACAAAGAATAAACATTTAAAAATAGGTTCAAAGCCCTGTCTGGTGTAGCTCATTGGACTGAGCGCAGGCTGCGAACCAAAGGGTCGCCAGTTCGATTCCCAGTCAGGGAACATGCCTGGGTTGCAGGCCAGGTCCCCAGTGGGGGCCACATAAGAGGCAACCACACATTGATATTTCTCTCCCTCTCTTTCTTCCTCCCTTCCCTTCTCTAAAAATAAAATAAATAAAATCTTTTAAAAAATAGGTTGAAATTCATTAGGAATCAGGAAATTATAAACCAAAAAACCACAAGACTGGAAAAATTAAAAGAATTGAAAATAATAAGTGTTGGTGAAAATGTGAAACAACCTGAACTCATACATTTCTGGTAAGAGGATATATAAACTGGTACAATCACTTGGGAAAAAAATTTGGCAATATCTAGCAAAGCTGAAGCTATTCACATCCTATCATCAGTAATTATACTTCTATATATATAAATTAGAGAAATTTGTGCATATAGAGGGCCTGTCCAGAAAAAGTCCAGCCATTTTAAATATAACAAGAATGGTTTGTACAACATGGCTATAACCTGGCAGCCAAGAAGAGTTGACTGGAATGCACATGCATGAACAATGACGACTTCACTGCACTAGTCAGTGGGGGTGGTAGAGGCCACTGAGTATATTGTCTGTGTGATTGTCACATTCAAAATGACTGAGCAAGTAGGGCAACGAATCTCCATCAAATTTTGCGTTAAGCTGGAACAATCCTCCATGGAAATTATTTGGATGATTCAGAAGGTTTTGGGGGACAATACAATGAGTGCAGCACAAATACAAGTGTGGCACAAACACTTCAAAGATGGTCAAGAATCTGTTGAAAGTGATACACGTTCTGGGAGGCCTGCAACAAGCAGAACACCTGAGAATGTTGAATGTGTACAGGCTGCATTCAACAAAGATTTGTGACTGACAGTTCAAGAACTAGAAGCTGATCTAGGGATTCCAAAAACTACTGTGTCCCAGATTTTGATGCAGGATCTTGGCATGAACTTGGCCATGGCAAAATTTGTTTCAGGCTTCAGCTACCAGAGCAGGAAGAATATTGTGCTACAGTTGCTAATGACTTGATTCAACTGCTACCAATGAACCAGACTCCCTACAAAAGATCATAACCACAGATGAATTATGGGTCTATGGCTATGATCTGGAAACAAAGGCCCAGTTGTCCCAGTGGAAGTTTGGTTCTCCACACTCAAAGAAGGCACAGCAAAGTCACGGCAAGATCAAGACCATGTTTGCTGTGGTTTTTTTGGTTGGGAAGGTGTTATCCTTCATGGGTACACACCTCCAGGCCAAATAAGGAGTACTACCTCAATGTTCTTCATTGGTTGAAAGATACAACAAAAATGGCCACAGCTATGGGCAACTGGTGATTGATTGATAGCTTCATCACGACAATGCACCTGCTCATTCATCACATCTCACGTAGATTTTTTGGCAAAATATCAAATCACCCAGGACATTCAGTTCCTTGACAGCCTAGATTTGGCGCCCTATGATTTCTGACTTTTCCCAAAACTGAAATCCCTTTTGAAAGGGAAGAGGCTTCAGACTGTCAATGAGATTCAGGAAAATACAATGGGGCAGCTGATGGCAATTCCAGCAAAGGATTTTGCAGAATGTTTTAAACAGTAGAAGAGATGGTGAGAAAACTGTGTGAGGTCCCAAGGTGCTTACTTTGAAGGGGACTGAGGTGTCATTGTCTTATGTACAATGTTTCTTGTATCTTCTTTAATAAATGTCTCTATTCCTCATATTGCATGGCTGGATACTTTCTGGATGTATGTGTATCAGATTATATGTAGAAAATGTTCATGGCCATATTACTTATAATAACTCCACCTTGGAAACAATCCAAATGATCATTAACTAATTAATAAATAAGTAAATAAATTTTGGTAAATTTATTCCTATACTATGATACAGCTATGAAAAAGAATAAATTATAGCTAAAAGAAACAACATGGAGGAATTTTAGGAATATAATACTGAGTAAAAAGTCTTTAAAAAATTAAATTCATATACAATTAAGAAATATGCAAAGTGAAATAATAATATGTTTGGAGATATAACTTGTAAAACTATAGAAAAAAGTAAGAGAATGATAAGAATTAAATTCAGAATGGTAGTTAGCTCTGAAGAGGAAAGAAATAAAACTGAATTGGTAGAAGTTCTTAAACTAGATGTCAGGTATACAGGTGTGCTTTGTATTTTTATTCTTTATACCTTATACATATTTTCAGAAATATTGTTCTGTAAACAATATTTTAAGAAACTAAAGCTCAACCTTTTAAAATGAATATACTACAGAATATTTCAAAATCATAACTGAAATTGATGTATTAAATAGATAATATTTGGCACTATTTGACTGGTAATATCTTTTTTTAAAAATGCTATATTTTGCTGTGTATGATGCACTCCCACGTATAATGTGCACCCATAGTTTTGGCCCAAACTTTCAGGGAAAAAATTCTTTCATTTTAACTTTTTATTCAATTACTTATTTATTTATATTTAGAAACAAAACTAATTCTCATATTCCAGGGTATTATTTTGCATATGGATATCGTTATTGCTTTCTAGAGTTACACTTTTAATGCATAAACATAAATAATTAAAAACATTTATACAGATGCAGAATTTAGTACTACCCACGTATACTGGGCATCCTTATTTTTCCCTCAAAAATGTGGGCAAAAATGTGTGAATTATAAATGGTAAAATATAGTATATTTTATTGATTATGCTATTACAGTTTTCCACATTTTCCCCCTTTGCCCCCCTTCACCCAGTAAAAGTTCATACAAATGAAAAAAATGAAAACACCCAGGAAGAAAAATGCATACATGAAAGCCATTTATCCTCTACATCCCCTAATCACAACCCACTGAAAGAACCAATGTTAAGAAAAGTGTATGTATCCTCACTCTTCTCAATGCTCATACAACTTAGATGTTTAGTGTTTGTTCTTTTTTTTTAATCCTCACCCAAGGACATTTTTTATTGCTTTTAGAGAGAGAGAAATACTGATGTGAGAGAGAGAACACTGATTTATTGCCTCCCATAAGCACCCCGAATGGGTATCAAACCTACAACCTCGGTATGTACCCTGACCAGGAATCAAATCTGCAACCTTTTGGTTACAGGGCAAAGCTCCAACCAACGGAGCCACACTGGCCAGGGCTGTTTGTTCTGTTTTGTTACATCAAAATGAAGTCATATTGTACTCATTATTCTGTTGTTTTTTAAAATGACTTTCCCCCTAAAATATCACAAATATTCTTCCAAGACATACACATAGATCCTTGTTCAATTTTTTTCTATAGCTAAACAATATTCTACATTATAGGTGTAGAATAATGTATTCAATTATTCTCTTACTGTATTCTTCAACATACAGGATTTCTAGTTTTCTGTTACTACAATTAATGCTGCAGAAATCACATTTTTGTACATTAACTTTATAGTTTGGTGCTTTTATTTCTGGACCTAAGAGTATGTGTATTTTAATTTTAACATATAACGCCAGATCACTTTCCAGAAAGATTGTAAAAATTCACATTGCCAAAGGCAATTATTTGCATGGCTGTGCTTCTAACATGTTATCCTACACTTAGGCATAAAAAAAAAGACTTTCTAGGTACAAAAGCAAAGGAAAAATTCATAAATGCAGAGGTTGATATATTTAATTAAATAAAATGATAAAACATCCACATATAAAACCATTATGTAAAAATGATTTCATTGAAAAAGCAGATAAAATAAAGACAAATAGTAAAGGCTATTTGAGCAATATTTGACCTAATGTTAATATCTTTAATATATTAAAAAGTTGATAAAAATCAATAAAAGGCAAACATACAATTTAAAAAAACAGATATAAACAGATAAATTATAAAGAAGAAATTAAAATGGCCAATAAATACATTTTAAAATATCCAACCTTACTACTTATTTTTATAAACACGAATTTTAAAAAATGAGGTTTTTTCTGGACAATGAAATCTGTAAGTAAGTTTTTTTTTTTTTAAAGGTTTTATTTATTTATTTTTAGAGAGAAGGGAAGGGAAGGAGAAAGAGAGGGAGAGAAACTCCATGTGTGGTTGCCTCTTGCACACACTCTACTGGGGACATGCATGGCCTGCAACCCAGGCAAGTGACCTGACTGGGAATCAAACCAGCAACCCTTTGGTTTGGTTCAATCCACTGCGCTACACCAGCCAGGGCTGTGAGTAAGTTTTTAATAAGGTAATGCCCAGGGAATTTATTGTATCTTGCTAGAAAGCACTTTGATGATAGTATCAAAAGTCTTAAAATGTACAAATACTCTGACCCAGGTATTCTATCTCTAGAAATTTATTGCAGGGAAATAATCAAATTCTTACAAAGATTTCTGTATATGGATGTTACATGTTAAATTATTTATTACAGCAACCCCCCCCCCATAAATAGACTTCCAGCCAAGATGAAGGCATAGGTAGATATACTTTGCCTCCTCGCACAACAAAGTATAAAAAATTTAAAAACAAAAAATAACCAGAACTGCCAGAAAAGTGAACTGTATGGATGTCCGACAACCAAGGAGTTAAAGAAGAAACATTCATTCAGACTGGTAGGAGGAGCTGAGGCAGGCAGCTGGGGTGGAGAGGATGCAGCAAGGCAGCAGCTGGAGGACAGGGTGGGCAAATTGGCAGCTAGCAGACCTGGTGGTCCCACATTTGCATGCATATAAACCGGGAGGAACAACTGGGGAGCGAGACAGACCATGAAACCCATGGTTCCAGTGTGGGGAAATAAAGACTCAAAACCTCAGGCTCTAAAAACCTGTGGGGGTTGTGGCAGTAGGAGAAACTCCCAGCCACACAGGAGAGTTTGTTGGAGAGACCCACAAGGTCCTGGAATGTACACAAACTTACCCACCCAGGAATCAGCAAGAGAAGGGCCCAATTTGCTTGTGGGTAGCAGGGGAAGTGACTGAAAGGCAGCAGAGAGCCAAGCAAGCAGCACTGTTCCCTCTCGGACCACTCCCCCACATCAGAGCCACAACGCAGTGAGTGGATTACCCTGAACTGGTGAATACCTAAGGATCTGCCCCTTACAGGCACGTGGAAACAAAGAAATATGGCCCAAATGAAAGAACAGATCAAAGCTCCAGAAAAAATAAAACTAAGTGGTGAAGAGATAGCCAACCTATCAGATGCAGAGTTCAAAACACTGATAATCAGGATGCTCACAGAAATGGTTGAGTATGGTTGCAAAACAGAGGAAGAAATGAAGGCTATGCAAAGTGAAATAAAGAAAAATATACAAGGAACCAACAGTGAAGGGAAGGAAACTGGGACTCAAATTCAATGATTTGGAGTAGAAAGAAGAAATAAACATTCAACTGGAAGAGAATGAAGAATCAAGAATTCAAAAAAATGAAGAGAGGCTTAGGAACCTCCCGAACAACTTTAAACATTCCAACATCCAAATCATAGGTGTGCCAGAAGAAGAGGAAGAGCAAAATATTGAAAACTTACTTGAAAAGAACTTCTCCAATCTGGCAAAGGAAATAGACTTCCAGGAAGTCCAGGAAGCTCAGAGAGTCCCAAAGAAGCTGGACCCAAGAAAGCACACACCAAGCCACATCATACTTACATTACCCAAGACTAAACAGAAGGAGAGAATCTTAAAGGCAGCAAGAGAAAAGGAGACAATTACCTACAAAGGAGTTCCCACAAGACTATCAGCTGATTTCTCAAAAGAAACCTTACAGGCAAGAAGGGGCTGGAAAGAAGTATTTTAAGTCATGAAAGGCAAGGGCCTGCATCCAAGATTACTGTATCCAGCAAAGCTATCATTTAGAATGGAAGGGCAGATAAAGTGCTTCCCAGATAAGGTCAAGTTAAAGCAGTTCATCATCACCAAGCCCTTATTATATAAAATGTTAAAGGGCTTTATCTAAGAAAAAGATGATCAAAAATATGAATAGCAACATGGCAACAAATTCACAACTATCAGCAACTGAACCTAAGAAAAACAAAAACAAACTAAGCAAACAACTAGAACAGGAACAGAATCACAGAAATGGAGATCATATGGAAGATTATCAGTGGGAAGGCAGAGGGGGAGAATGGGGAAACAGGTACAGGAATTAATAAGCATAAATGGTAGGTACAAAATAAGACAGGGGGAGGTTAAGAATAGTAGAGGAAACGGAGAAGCCATAGAACTTATATGTAGGACCCATGAATATGAACTAAGGGGGTTGAAATGCTGGTGGGAGGGGGGTACAAGGGTAGAGGGGAATAAAGTGGAGAAAAAAATGGACAACTATAATAGAATAATCAATGAAATATATTAAAAAAATTTTTTTTCATTCACATTTTAACCATTTTTGGTTCAAAGGCCAGCACTCAATCCACTGAACCACACCAGCCAGGGCTTAACCATTTTTTAAAAAGTTTTGTGTGTGTGTGTGTTTAAAGATTTTATTTATTTATTTTTAGAGAGAGAGGAAGGGCAGGAGAAAGAGAGGGAGAGAAACATCAATGTATGGTTGCCTCTCACATGCCCCGTACTGGGGAACTGGCCTGCAACCCAGGCATGTGCCCTGACTGGGACCTTTTGGTTAGCAGGCCTGTGCTCAATCCACTGAGCTGTAACAGCCAGGGTAAAATATATTTTTAAAAAATCAGAAATTACTTAATTGTCCCACAATAGAGTATAAAATAAATTATGGTTTATCCATTGGATAGAAAGCCACTCAGACATTAAAAATTTATTTTTCAAGATAAGCTAATTAAAAAAGAAAATGTTCATGATAATGTTCATGATAAAAATCTATGTATAATGTAACCTCAATTTTATTATTAAAAACATGTGAAATATCCTTCTAAACTTTCTGTATCTTCTGAATTTTCTATAATAAACACTAAACATATACTACTATTTAATTTAAAAAACAATAAATTTGGGGTTTTTAAAAAGATTTTATTTATTTATTTTTAGAGAGAGGGAAAGGAAGGGAGAAAGAGGGAGAGAGAAACATCAATGTGTGGTTACCCCTCACGTGGCCCCTACTGGGGACCTGGTCCGCAACCCAGGCATGTGCCCTCACTGGGAGTCAAAGCAGCGACCCTTTGGTTCACAGGCCCACTCTCAATCCATGGAGCTACCTGAGCCAGGGCTAAATTTGGGTTTTAGAAAGGGTTCTCTCCATGTTATTCCTTCTTTGACTGTCTACCAAAGGTGATTAATTTGTACGCTTATATTTAAAATCCTTTGTCATTATTTGGAACTATCAACCAATGTGCTATTCAAAAATCCATTTGGAACTTTATTACATTTTGGGTGAACATATTAATTAAAAAGTCAGAAGTCCCATATTCTTTTATGAACTCTAGGCTTACTAGTGTATATTGATGTATTTTCTAGTATCTTGATATCACTTGCATTTAAGGGAATAGGATGGGTTTAAGAAAGGATTTACTCTAAAACATCAGTGGTAGAAGGAATCTTTTTATATTAATTTTATTCCTTGCCCAAATAATGAAATATTTAAGCCTAAAACTTACCTCAAAGGTATGATCCAGTCTGTATACTGACACTGAATTTACTGCACTGACTATCTCCAATACACCATTGAAATTATTCAAATCTTGAAAAACTTGCAGAATTTCTATAATTCTACTTAGTACTGCCACCCGTTCCTCAAAATTTTCTGCTTCCACAATGCACCTAAAATAAAAATAAACAATTCATGACTTAGAAAGCAATTTCTTTTTCCTCACCTTATGTAGAAAAGAAGAAACATATTTTCAGCAAAGATTTTAGCTCATATATGACTTAATATTATAATTATTAAAAATGAGACAGAGTAAGTAAAAACTTACTTTTCAAACCAGAGTGTAAGATTTGTAGTATGACGAATCATTTTTAATAAATTTGGAGAATTTATTTCTTTATCTTCTTTGGTCCATACACTCCCTACAAGTTCAGAAGGTTGAACTTTCCTGTGGAACCAAAAATCAATGCAATTTAACCTACAAAGGATTATTATCAAAATTATTTAAAGGTCTCTTAACAATTAGTAAGAAAAACACAATTAACCCAAAAGATAAATGGAAAAACATAGAAGAGGTAATTCACAGAGACCCAAACATAAAAAACAAAAACAAACGAAAAACTTAATCTCTTACTCAGAGAAAAGAATATTAAACCACAATTAAATCCCATTTCATTCCTGTTAAACTAACAAAAGTGTCATACCAGATGGGTAAAAATGTGAAAAAAACAAGAAATTTCAAACACTGACATACAACTAAAAATTGAGAACTACTTTGTAAAGCAATTTGTCAATATCTCATAATACTAAAGATATACATACTAGACACCCAACAATTCTATACCTGGATATATACTCTAGATATAGCTGGATATAAGAACACATTTATAGGGATATTCCGTGAAGTGCTGTTTGCAAGCGTGAAAAGTCCCAAACAATCTAGAGGCTCATCATCAAGACACTACAGAAATTATGGAGTATTCATACAGCTGAACACCACGTAACAGTTAAAATAAGCAAACTAGAACTGTATTTATTAACTTGAATTAAGTGCCAGAAACAATTTAAGTAAAAAATAAGTTACAGGATGATACATAAATAGTTTTAAAATATGCAAAACAATACTATATATTGTTTATGAATGCTTATATGTACATAAATTATAAAGACATAAACAGGAATAGTAAATACCAAATACAAGATAGTGGTATTACTTGGGAGAAAGAAGAGGAATGTGTTTGGGGACCATTACACAAAGGATTTCAACTTTATTCATGATGCTTTTGTTGTTCGTGAGCCCTCATATATTGTTTTCTACATGTTTTTGGAATACCTGAAATATTTAATTAAAATGTCAAACAAAGGAGCAGATTAAATCATTATATACAGTGAGTCAGGATAAACTGACCAGGGCATTGTTATCAATGTCCTACAGATTAGGTTATTAATTTTTTAAAATGTTTTTAATCAGTAAGTGTGAGTACAAATGGGTACTTGCTAATAGTTTTCAAAATAAATTGTCTTAAAGTAGTTCTATTATTTCACCAGGAATTTGCAGTGGCAATGTTTTATATATGTTACCCATCTTCCATAATACAAGTATCATTAAACAAGGGTATTTCTATGTTCTAAATGCAAGTCCACATAAAACTAAGTGCTTTTTTCTTTCTGATGTCCATTCATATAATAGTCACTATATGAAGAAAAACATGATTCAGTACTATTTGCTTTGGTATCTCAAGTAACAAGTTCTTTCATTCCTTCCTATCACAAATCCCACAATATAAACAAAAACCACCTGAACTCCAAATTACTTAAACTATAACATGATACTCTAAACTAGATGTTGATAACCTCTGACATGTGTGCTAAATTCTGAAGCACAGCCAGAGCAGAGGCTCAATTCTAAAGAAGGCAAAGTTTTATAACTACTGCTAATGGAGAAGGTGCCTTCCTACATTCTCTATTAGCCCTAAACTTTACATATTCTTACTGTTCTCTGTGTAACACCTGCAGTAAAACCTGGTTGCTAACCAGGATAACTTCTTAAAGGTATTATATTTTAAAAGAGGTTCGTGAATGCAAAAACATTTTTGTTGGGATAATAGTGGTAGGGTTTTTGGTTTTTGTTTTTGATGGGGGTAGAAGGTGGACATTGGGGGTAGTGTTACCTATGTGGCCTATACTCTTCACAGGAACCTGGATTGTAAATGAGATGAAAGCTTAAATTAGGAGGGAAGAGAGGACAGAAAGGGGCTATGCACTGGGAAAGGATAGTAATTTAAAGGAAGATGACAGAGGAAAAAGTTGATAAAGCAAGCAGAAAGGAGAGAAGATGTTTTAGGAATCAATGAGATGCTTGAATTAGTAACTTGGGAATAAGAATATTTGATATGATAAAAAGATTCAGAATATGACCAAAGGAGGTGTCTATTTTGGAGTAGAGAATGACTTCGGGAGTGACGAAGCCATGAAACTAAATTGCTAGGTTGTGAAGGGTGATCTGCATGGACATAAGGCGATGGTAAGAATACTTAATATATAAAGACAGATGATGGGATACAGATTAAAATAAATAGCCAATCACATTTCCAGTGACACTTACAAATGAGAGAAAATGGTTTGAAAGTATGGTTTGTCATCATACTATTTCAGAAATAACTTTTCTTTAAAGTTAATATTGACTTCAAAAAGCTAAAGTATTTGAGACTCCTTAAAAGATAAGAAATCTTTATTTCTCTAACAATTCTGTTATTCATTTGTCTAATAAACCTAACCTAGTCAAGCTCCAAAGTTAAATTTGATTATGTAGAATTGAAAAGAAAAAGAAAAAAGAAGAAAGCTTGTATTGTTCAACATTCTACCTACTTAGCTGCCAAGAGCCTAGCATCCATATGAGTGACTTAGTTGAAACAATTCAATAAAGCAATCTGAGAAAAGTAGTAGGAGTGGGAGTTCAGGGACTGCCTTGAAAGTGGTTGCTGTTCTATTGCATTAGTCCCCTCACTGACACTGCTCTTGTGAAGGATTGCTATTACCAAATCTAGGCCTAAATAGCAGTATGTTTTAAGACTTTCACCTGCAGAACAGACTAGTTAAAAACTGTGCTATGAACTTTGTACCATACCCACAAGAATGGATGAGGTATTTTTAAGCACTCATGAATGACTTGCTAAATGTCCTGAAAACAGAGGTATGTTCAAGGTTCTTAGAAACAGAACAGCATGTTATTGTTAATTGTGTACCTGTAGAGATCAGATTCCAAAAGTGTCAGCTGACGTGCAATTTCTATTGGATGAAGTGTCATGAGATCAAATGTTTCAAACTGTCCTGGTTTGCTGATATGCCATTCAATTGGTGGAGGTGGACTTTCAAAGGTAATATTATGGCTTATTCCATTTGCCTGAGCTTGTTTCTTTCTCTTGATGATCTTAGCAATTGACTCTACCCATTTCTTCATGGCTTTCCCTAGAAAAAGACACAAAGCAAAAATGTCTTTTATTTGATAGATAACTATAACTCTTTATATAATCTTTAACCTTTACCCAGCTTCAACAATGATCAACTCAATGGCGTTTTTTTGTTTCATCTAACCACACTCATGCCCTCCCTTCTATGTCTTTAGTCATTTCAAAACTAACCTAAAATATAATATCATTTCATTTTAAAATATGTAAATATTAAAAAATAATACCATTACCACATATAAAAATTATAATAACTTCTTAATATCATAAAATATTAGTGTTTAAATTGTCCTGATTGGCTCATAAATGTTTTCTTATAGTTGGTTTGTGATAGGATTTGAATGAGATCTACACATTGCACAAAGCCAGTATGTCTCAAGTCTCCTTTAGTCTCTCATTTTGCTTTTAATTTATTTTTTACTCTGTGGTGTTCCCCAAATGTGAATCTTGCCAATTGTGTCCCTGTGGTGTCACTGTCATGTTTCTCTGTCCCTGTATTTTCTGTAAATCAGACAGAGACTCGATCTGATTCAGGATCAATTTTTGATATGAATACTTGCAAGAATATTTCTAAAGGAGGTTAATAATGTCCAGTTTCTTCTCTTTTTGTGATGTTACTAGGAGTTGAGAAATGGTAATATTCTAGTTCTAACACTCCTTGTTCACTTATTAGGTGTAATACTTCCATACAAAAAACTTGCACACATCAATTATTTCATAATCCTGAGTTATGTGTATAGGAAAGGCCTTTACACATTAACCATAGACATTAGCATGATTTACTTGTTTTATTCTAATATGCATGTATACTTTAGAAAGTTCTTAGATCACATAAAATCGAATGTCCCCATTAACAATATTATTTAAATTAATTTAGTACTATAAACAATTTTAAAGCACACAAGAAAAAATGTATCTTAAACATCTCAAAATTGAAACAAAGCAATCATATTCTCTATTTTAAGTAAAATTCCCCTTAAAGAACAAGTAGATGAAGTAAGCTAGGCTCAGTTATAGTATTCTTAATTAATGCCTTATACTATCAGATAAAACAGAAATGTTCTTAATTGAATAATATACATTTGATGACACATTTGTTTAAATGCTCTCGGCCTAGAGTTTCATTTCATGGGCTGTGTTTTGTAACTTCAGGTAGGAAACTCCTGTCTTGCAGGTACCAAAAATACACTAAGAACTTTCCTGGAAGAAGTAAACTTTATTTTAAAAGCTGTTAACTATTCAAAACTAAAGAATAAGGTTAAAGAGAATAAAGAAAGATAAAATTATACAAATATTTAATTAGTTGAAGGAATGGCAACACTAACATGAGATAAAATTGAAAGGCTTAAATTTCTTAAAGAGGACTTTTGACTTTCTTTAAAAGAAAGGTTCTCATTAAAGGTGAGATCATATGGTATTTGTCCCTCACTGCCTGGCTTATTTCACTTAGCACAGCGCTCTCCATCAGCAAATGAGTGGATAAAAAAACTATAGTACATTTACGCAATGGAATTCTACACAGCAGAGAGAAAGAAGGAGCTCCTACCCTTTGGGACAGCATGGATGGAACTGGAGAGCATTATGCTAAGTGAAATAAGCCAGGCAGTGAGGGACAAATACTATATGATCTCACCCTTAACTGGAACATAATCAACAAAAGAAAAAAAGCAAACAAAATATATCCAGAGACATTGAAGTTAAGAACAATCTAACAATAGCTAGAGGGGAGTGAGGAGGGGATAGTGGGCAGAGGGGTTTTCAGGTACTATAAAGGACACATGGACACAATGAAGGGGGAGGGCGGAGGTGGGGGAGGGAGGTGGGTTTGGCTGGGGTGGGGTGAAGGGGTGGGGAGAAAATACATTGAACTGTAATTGAATAACAATAAAATTTTTAATAAAAAAAAAAGGTTCTCTTATAAAACTTGAAAAGGTAAGGTTCTAAGACTTCAGCTGGCTCTAACCATACATGAGCTCCTTAGAGTCTACAAAAGTCATTCCAAATGTTATTTTTTAAAAAATGAAAACTAGTTTAGGTTCTTAAATTAAAAGTCACATAAATTTTAAAATAAATTCATCTGCAACATAAGATTCAATCAAACCTTTAAACAATATACCTCTTACACTTGAAATGAAGGATTCTAGCTTTTCAAGCAACTCCAAATCTCTTTCAAAGTCATAGAAATGGTGTTCAACCCAGTGCCGAAATACATTTAGGATCCTGGTAAAATGGAGGGAAAAACAAATTTTAGTAAAACCTAAGCATTCAATTACACTTCTTTTACTTCTCTAATACCATGGTGACAGTTTTATACAAGGTCTGTCCAGAAAGTATCCAGTTGTGCATATGAAAAATAGACATTTATTGAAGATACAAACATTGTACATAGGACAATGATGCCTCAGTCCCCCTTCAAAGTAGGCACATTGGGACCTCATACAGTTCTCCCAGTGTCTCTTCCACTGTTCAAAACACTCTGTAAAATCCTTTGTTGGAATCGCCATCAGCTGCCCTGTCATATTTTCCTGAATCTCATCAATGGTCTGAAATAATTTCCCTTTCAAACGTGATTTCAGTTTTGGGAAGAACCAGAAGTTGCATGGTGCCAAATTTGGGTTGTAGGGGGTCTGAGTCATCTGGGTGATTTGATGTTTCGCAAAAAAACTCTGCAGACCTTCCAGTACGTGGATCACTTTCAACAGATTCTTGAAGATCTTTGAAACATTTGTAGTACCACACTTTTATTTGTGTTACACTCATTGCATCATTCCCTAAAGCCTCTGAATCCAAAGAGTTTCCACAGAGGAATGTACAAGCTTAATGCAAAAACTGATAGATTCGTTTGTTGCTCTACTCGTTCAGTTTGAATGTGACAGCCACACACTACTTATGCTCACTCACAGGTGTCTACAACCTCCAGTGACTAGTACAGTGAAGTCATCATTGTTCACACATGTGCATTCCAGTCCACTCTCCTTGGCTGTCAGATTACAGCGACGTCACGCAAACTGTTCTTGTTATATTAACAATGGCTGCACTTCTCCTGGACAGACCTCATAAACAAGGCCATTTATAACACTTAAGAATCTATTATTTGTATTTAATTAATATCTTAAGTGCTTCAATGATAGGAATATAGGAAATCTCCAGAATGTTTATTATTTAAAAATTATAGTACTTAAAATAATTTTATAAGCATACAAACTATACTTAATTACCCACTTCTGTTCTGGAAAAGTACCTTTCCTTTATTGATATGTACGTTCTTTCTCTATATTATACAAAAACTATTTTTAAGTGCTTATATTAAAAAGGATTTAATATCTAAATTTTTATGTTTTTCACATAAGATGGAAAACCAACTAAAATTTATTTTATTTGGTTCTAAATTCAAGTGCTATCATTAAATTTCTATATAATTGACAGGTATATCCATATTCCCTTATTTTATTTCAAAAGACAAAAAATATTTTGGAAAGTGCTATTTTATTTTGCAGTACCATAAGTATATTACTTATAACCTTCCAAGCAGAGATTTAATCAATCCATACAAATACAACATTCCACTCTCCACCAGAGACTTATGCCGTAAATTAATTAGATTAGCATTTTCCTTCATTATTTTAGTAAGTGACTATTTCTACTTTTTATTGAACTTAGTAGTAATGACACTGGTTAATAAAAGTACATAGGTTTCAGGTGTACAGTCCTATAATACATCATCTGTATATTGTACTGTGCATTCACCACCCCAGGTTAAGTATCCTTCCATCACCATCTATCTACTCCATACCCTCTTCTACCTCCCCTCACCCCATTTTCCCTCTGGTAATTGCCATATTGTTGTCTATGTCTATGAGGTTTTTCTTTTTTCTCAATCGCTTCACATGTTTCACCCCAGCTCCACAACTCACTCCTCTCCAACAGATGTCAGTCTGTTCTCTATTTACAAATCTGTTTCTATTTTGTTTGTTAGTTTATTTTGTTAATTAGATTCCACATGAGTGAAATCATATGGTACATGTCTTTCTCTGACTGGCTTATTTCACTTAGCATAATGTTCTCCAGGTCCATCCATGCTGTCACAAAGAGTAAGATTTCCTTCTTATTTAGTGCCGAGTATTATTCCACAGCTGTTTTATCCACTCATCTACTAATGGGCACTTGGGCTGCTTCCAAATACTGTCTACTCTAAATAATACTGCAGTGAACTTAGGGGTGCATATATCCTTATGAATTAGTGTTTCAAGTTTCTTCAGATATATTCCCAGATCTGGAATTGCTGAGTCATAAGGCAGTTCAGTTTTTAATTTTTTGAAGTAACTCCATTCTGCTTTACACAGTGGCTGCACCAATCTGCATCCTATCAACAGTTCAAGAAGGTTCCCTTTTCTTCACATCCTCACCAACACTTGTTTTTTTCAAGGTTAGCTTTCTTCCCCCTGCTAACTAACAGACAATAGTTTATATCGAAGAATATGAAAATCCTTTAAATTCCAAATCTTCCCATGCTCTTTGAACTAAAAGCACCTTAGTCATTCATTGAGTGCCTGGTTAGCTCTGTGGCTTAGAGAATATTTCAAGGTATCACAAAACTGTTTTACACTAGGTCAATTCAAATAACTGCTTCAATTTCCTCTCCTTCTTAGTTTCTACAGCATCCAGAATAATTTAAAAATTATCATGTAAGAGGAAAAAAATCTCATAAAATCTCATAATTAAATTCCATCAAAATTAAAAATGCCAGCTCATCAAAAGGTATTATTAAGAAAAGTAATAGGCAAGCCAAAGATTAGGAGATGACATTTGTAAAACAATTATTTGACAAAAGACTGGAATCTAATCCTACTCAATACACTACAACAACTCAATAATAAGTAAAAAAACTCAAAAAATAGAAGACTTGAATAGATTCTTCACAAAATAAGTATGAATAGCCAATGAGAGACAATAAAAAGTTCTCAACATCATTAGTCATCAGAAAAATAATAAAATAAAACCACAGAGAGATACCACTACACCCCACTGATGTGGCTGGGGACTAAAGGTTGACATCATTAAATGTTGATGAGGATGTCAACTATAACTCTCATACACTGCTGATAAGAGCATAACATAGTATGATCACTTTGGGAAAAGATTTTACAGCTTCTTTTAAAATTAAATATACACCTATTCTATAACCCTACCATTCCACTCTAAGTTATTTACCCAAGGTACTATATGAAAAAACATATTCACAAAAAAACTTGTAAAATAAAGTTCAAAGCAGTTATATTCATAATAATCAAAAACTAAAGAGAACCCCGGTGTCCTTCAGTGGGAAAATTAATAAATAAACTGTGGTATATTCACATAATAGAATACCACCTCAGCAATAAAATACAACAAATCACTGATATAACCAACAACATACTCAAAAACATGTTCAGTGAAAGTAGTTGGACACTAAAGAGTATATAAGAATCCATTTATATGAAATTCTAAAATAGATAAAATTAATCTATGTAGGAAGACAAATACTGCTTTGGGCAATGAGAACAAAAATTGATTAGAATGGGCATAAGGGGATTTTCTGGGGTGATGATAACATTTTATATCTTGAAAGGAGTTTGGATTATAGAGATGTATTTATTAAAATTCAACCAAGTACACTGTATACACAATTTAGAACAAAAGAATAATAAACAAATACCATTAATGATATGCAAATTAAAGTATTTAAGGAGAAGTGTACTTTGAAATATATTCCCCAAATTAGATTAATGGACCAAGAGAAGAATGATAAATGAATAGACATATGGTAAAATCAGTATAGCAAATCAATAAGCCCAAGATTATTAATTACAATGAGACATGAAGAAAACGGGGGGGAGGGGGGTGCTAGTTGACAGGAGGCAAACTCAAATGCAATTTTATAAATTTTACTTAATAGATACCCTGGTCTGTAAGCATATAACATGCCAGATATCTGATGCAAATAACACATATTTTAATAATTAAAATTCTTCAGGGTATTTAAGAGTAGCTTCACATGGAAAGAACTTTGGAAGTTTAACCTAACTGCTGGAAGGTTAACAACAATAACAATACCTGAATTAAGATGTAAGAACTTCTGTGCTAACCATATATTAAAAATTAAATGGCATATAAACAATATAATATTCAAGCCAAACCTAAGTTGTACTGGTTGGACATATTCCTTGCGAAATCTTTTAAGGTCTGCACTAATTGGTTGTTCGCCTTTCTCTGCTGCCAATTTATCTGCTTCAGTAGGTTCTGGCTCTGGAATTTCAAATCTAAGAAGAAAAGCAAAATGAGAGAAATTTTTCATTGTTTTTACGTAAGTGAAAAGAATTCCAAATACTGCAGGAAAAATATTTTAATTAAGCAACCTTCCTTCCTACCATCTACATGAGAAGTACAATTAGTGATAACTTCTATTAAAGCATTATATACTACAAAAAATTGCCCTTCAGCTATATAGTAATAAAGTTTTATAGTCTCACTTTTATCAAAACTAAGTTTAATAATTAGCACTTAACACAGAAAAGATCAATGGAAAAGACCCAAGAAAAAAATCTTTAATGAGTATAACCTCTTTAAAGAATGTAACAGAGATGGCTAATTTAATAATCTATCCTTAATATTTTTTAAATGTAAGTAGACATAAATTTTCTGAAATAAATGAATATAAATCCAAAGAGAAGGTCCAAACTGAATTTTAAACAATATTTAAAGAATATACCTAAGTACATAAAGTAAAAATCTAAGTTAAAAAAAAGAAAAACAACTTAGCCCAACCACAGAAAATATGACTAAAATAAAAGTCTAATGTGTGCTTTCCTAATTTTGTACACAAAATACAAGTGAATAAATCTTCACAGCTCATTACACTGACTCAGTCTGGTAAACTTTGTTTCATAGAACAACATAATGATAGAGGTCAAGATAAAATTTTGGTATTAAGTTTTTAAATGTGAATAAAATATTATTTTGGAGTCCAGATACTACATTTTTACTTATAAAGCATTTAAAATGCCACTAATATACTAAGTATAAGAGAAAAAGTCGATTTAAAACTTACTTTTTAAAATTAATCATAATAAAAAATGTCAATTTTTTAGTTCTAAAAATAATATTTGATTATGTTTTTAATAAGAGTACTTATCTTTTAGAAATACAACTGGAAATATTTACAGATAAAATACATTGTCTAGGATTTACTGCAAAATACAGTTGTTCTCAGAATCCAAAGTGGATTGGTTCCAGGACCCCAGCAGATACCCAAATCCACTGATGCTGGGGTCCCTTAGTTAGCCCTGCATATCCTAAAATACAGACATGGATAAGGATGACAAACACATGGATACAGAAGACCACCCTAATCCTGGGGTTAGGATGTTGAAGTGGTAGGAAAACAGATGACATATGAGTTAATAATTACTAAAGTTAAGATGACTGATAAATGGAGTTGTATTTTCCTGTTTACTCTTGCATATATTTTGAAATATTTCATAATAAAAAGTTTGTTTTAAATGTAAAAAAGTCTCTTTTAAGGAAGCATTGTTTTATCGTACAGAAAAAAAATTTCATTAATGACACCGACACTGGCCCGCAGTGTCCGTGGCATTATGGATGAGATGAGACAAATTCACACAGACTACAGAAACCCTGTGGAGGAAAAGGGATGTCATGGCCACTCTCTCAGTGAAAGAGAGGGTTGGCCTGTCCCTTGCCTGGACAGGCTTTTATTGGGTTTAATTTGCATAGGAATACAGGGTGTATACATATAAAGCTCATCAATCATCATCAGGTAGAAGTGATCAAACAATAGAGAACACTCAAAGAACTATGAGGGCTTATTTAGAGTCAGGGTCAGATAAGTTAAAGGGCCATAAAACTTTGGGGAACAAACCCATTTCATGCTTGGACCCTTATTTAAATTGAAGGTATTAGTAAAGTAGGTTTCATAGGATTTTATGCATTCTTTCTTAGGCCTGATTGCCCTAGGGAACCTGTCCTTTCCAGCACAAGGCTGCACCCACCTCCAGCATTGTTTCCCTTAAGGAGGGAACATGCCTTAATAATGCCTTAAGGGGAGGCATTGTTCAGGAGGCATTGTCAGGGAGGGGAAGTAAGGCAGCCAAGAGATTAGGAGACTTCTTGCAGAGAGAATGAGGACTCAGGCTATGTCAAAGCCAAGGGGTGAGGGTCCATCACCCCCTTTTTTGATAGCCCCCCAAGTCCTTCCCTGAGGGTCCCTTTGCAATTGTGCCTGTCTTAGGTTGCCCCTCCTTTGAGGAATCTTACCTGTCATTGGCTAACTGGTCATCCGCCCAGGGCCAAGCAGGGTGAGGTGAAAGGGGGCAGAGGTGGTGGCCCTACCAGGGAAGATAAGCTTTGTCTCCTAAGGGGCTTCTGGTCCCAAGGTCTTTTTACTCAGCCTTAGCCAGGAGGGGTTACAGTTTCTGAAACCAGGTAGGATGGTTCCCAACACATTAAGATACATAGTTTTCTATCCTTTCTAAAACTGGGTCTTTATGATTACCACTATAAATATTGCTAAGTTCTGTTAAAAATAGGGATTTCAGTTTCAGCACACTGTTTAAAGTGAACAGAAATACTGCTAATTTAATGCCAAATAAATTATGCTCAAAAACTACTTCAGTACATAATAGGTATCAAGTACTTCACAAGATACAAAACTTAACTTTTTACATAGTGTTAATATAAGTGAAATAAAAAGTTTTCTTACCGTTCAATCAGTAAGCTTAGCAGTTCCTGTGGTTTACAAAATGAACGATATGTAGTAAGGAAAGTACGAACAAAATTGGGATCTGCAAAGGTAGAGCATAAAATAGGTTGCATGTTTAGTTTATTCAGCATATTTTGGAGGCCTTACTTCCCTTTCGTTTTTATTCTGGTTTCTCCCACTGTGGCTCTTCCTGCCAATATCAATATTTCTTGACAAATGAGGATTAATTCAAATTTGAGATTTATGAACATACAATTTTTATGAATATTGAATTGTTAATAAAGTTAACATTATATTTTAGACATGTTTAATTAGTTATTTATTACTTTTGATTCTGCAGTATTCTTTCATATTTTAGAGGCAATCATTTTTCCTAGGCCTCAAATGTTTTTGAATATTCATGAAAGCTTTTAGCTCCTCGGCCCTAGATAATCACTCGTGATGAGTTTCACGTACCTGCATACATATGATATGTCAACCTTTCAATTAACTTCACCACCGTTCCTCCTTTAATAATAGGGATTCCACTTCTACTTTGCAAGTTGTCTTCAAAAACAATGTTTTCCTCAGAGTCTTTTACCACAAAACGATACACTTCAGGACTTGGTAATCTCAGTGGTTGCTCATTTTCTTCTTTCAATAATACTGAATCTAGCATTCGATCCAGAGTGCTACGATAATGAAGAGAAATAAGTGCTGCCATCCAATTAGTTTTCTCTTCTGCAGACTTAGCAGCAAATATTATGCTGTTTTCATCTTTGGATATCAATTCAAATGCATGTTTGTACTCACAACTATCTTCTTTATCACATATTTGTGTTTTTCTCATGACAAATTTTTCTTTTAATCTGTATTCTGCACTACTATAACCTGGAAGGCGTGACTGGCTATGATTGGGTTTGCAGCTAATCATTAAGCCATCAAAGAGGAAAATATGCCGTTCGTGTTTAGCACCAATTCTTGTCAATGGACCTTCCATAATAAATTCATTACAACACTGTCCAATATCTTTGCCTTCCCATCCATCTATGTTTTTCTGAATTTCATTCATTTTTTTAATAGCCAAGTGCTTGCTTCTTAATTGACGGTTATAAAAAGGGCAAACAGGATCCCTAAAAAAGAAATACCAAGACAAATTTAGCTTATTCAACAGCTAAACAACAAATCAAGTGACAAAAATATTAAATGACCAAATTCTAGATTTTGCATGCAGCATTTACTTTCTTCTACTCACTTTGCCACTACATGCCTCATTAGTGTGAGAGAGAAGTTCTAGAGGCTCTATATTCATTCCTATTGCCATAACAATTAAATGGCAAATAATCCTATTCCTTATAGAAGTTATACAAAATTATTAAATGTCTTTTAAAATTTTATTACATATATCTTATCAATATTATAACGCCAATTTTAGAAGACTACAAGACCAAAATAAAAATGTAAAACAGAAGTATAACTTGCAAGAATGCAACTATCACTATAAATAATACTTCTTGAGAAAACCAGGCATCAGATGTAAGTGAAGTATGCAGAGGCATTCATATTTTCGACAGTTTGGAATTACCCAGGTCTGCGTCGAGGTGAATATTGCTTGTAAATTCGGTCCATACTACCTTGGAGATTCATGAGAGCAGTAATTGCTTGATTCAAACATTCTCTGTCTTCTTGTTCTTCACTACATGCTTTCAATTGCTAGGAAAACCCAGAAAGAAAAATTAAACCTGCATTGTTCAATCCTTTACCTTTCTCATAATTAGAGGAAGCAGCAACATTATAACTCTAAATGAATCTTAAATATACTTAATAAAAACAGCTATAATTTTATGTAATTATGAATACCTCCTGATCCCTCAAACCAACCCTCTTTCTACAATACAGATATAGAGTCCTTTAACCATAGTAGTCAGGGAAAAAAAGAAGCAACTGTAATGACCATTTGGACATTTTCCAGATATATGAAAATAGTTAAAACATGCAAAATACGAAACTTAAAAGTGACTTTTATTTGTGAATAACTATTAGTAGAGAAAATGAGATAAACACACCAATTATTTCATATTCTTTTTTTTTAAATCCTCACACAAGGACATGCTTATTGATTTTAGAGAGAGGGGAAGGGAAGGAGAGAGAAAGGGAGAGAAACACTGATATAAGAGAGAAATATCAATCGGTTGCTTCTTAAAAGCACCCTGACTGGGATCAAACCCACAACCTACGCATGTGCCCTGACCAGGAATTGAAACTGCAACCTTGTGGTTTATGGGACAACTCTCCAACCAAGTGAGCCACACTGGCCAGGGTTATTTCATATTCTTTAATAATTACATTCTTAAGTTTTAGAGATTTCCAAAAGCTTGAGTATCTTTGTTATACAACAATCAGTTGCTAACTTTAGCACTTCAATCCTTTGTAAACTTTTCTGAAAATAGCATCTTACAAAAACTTCAAGTGATATTTTTTACAACATAAAATTCAACCATTTTAGTAAATATCAAGAAACCACAAAAGTTAATATTCTACCTTACTAACCCTTAGAAATAAGATTTATAAACTGCATTATTAATCTTCACAACTCTGACTTTATTTATCCAAAAATTTCTCTTGTATCTCACCCTCAAAATGGAAGAAAATTTACCTTATAATAAATAATTCAGCCCAAGCTGGTGTAGCTCAGTGGATTGAGCATTGGCCTAGGAACCAAAAGGTCACTTGTTCGATTCCAGGTCAAGGCACATGCCTGGTTTGCAGGTCAGGTCCCCAGTTGGGGGCTTGCAAGAGGCAACCAGTTGATGTTTCTCTCCCTCTCTTTTTCTTCCTCCCTCTCCTCTCTCTAAAGACAAATAAATAAAATCTTAAAAAAGTTTTTTTCTAAAAAAGGTAATTCAGCTTGAATGAATTAATTTGTTTGACGTAAGAATTCAAAGTGGAGCACTATATAGATATAGAAAGCATATGGATACAAATACACATTTATACAAGATCCCATGAAAATTATAATCGCTTCTTTTAGAAAATTTTTTAAAATTTAAATCTACTTCATGATCTTAAATTATCTTACTAGAAATTTTGTGACAGATTTTACTTCTATTCCAAGAGCAAGCTGAAAACCATTCAGCAATGGTTCCCCTTTCTTAGCAAGGAACAGAATTGAGTACTAAGTCCATTGCCTTTCATTTCTATGTCTTAGAAATTATTCTCTATATGGAGCACAGAGCCATTTGGTATTTTTCATTATTTGCAGCAGTATTTCTGTCAAAAGATTTGCAATATAAATGAGTGACTATCATTAAAAGTAAAACCTTAATATCTAGATTAAGATATGAAAGTTGAGAAGATGAAGGAGAAAGAAACAAAATATAAAATATCACAGGAAGTTTAAAAAAGGATCAGCACTTGATCATTCTAATTTCTAAAGGTGAAAATTATGACCAAATCACTTATGCTGTTATAAAGATTTCTTACAGAAAGATTCTTAATGGCACCCTAAAATAATCCTTAGTTACTAATAATAATTAGTAACTAAGGATATTGATAATATAAAATAATTATGAGTTTTTTAATCTCACTGCTTTTGTTGATTCAAACTTCCAAATTATCACTAATAATGACATTCTACCAAAGTGAGAACTGCTTTTCAATTTAGGTGTATAAGGATACTAAATTTCTACTGTCTACTTGCTCTTCGGGCTACTCAAACTCTTCCACATAAATGACCATGTCATTTCTAAATATCCATGGAAGCATTACAGGCCATCAAAGGGAAATAAAACTTCAGGCTATTTAAAGCACAGGATTTTCTGGTGATATAAGTATAAAATGATGTCTCTATTTGGTATAACCTTAGTCCAATAATTTGCTAAATATTTCTTGCATTTTCTGCAGTGAGATTTACCCAAAGGTAAATCCAAGGACCGAAAAGGTAATTAGAACAAATGACTATTGCATAAATACTTATAATTTTAAGTGTTTTGACAAATAACAATCATGAATATTTACTGAGTTCTTATTCTATGCATGCTCTTTAATGCATTAGTTTATTTAATCTTTGCTATAACTCTGTAAGAAGGTACTATTATTATACATGTTACAGACGAAAAACTTGAGGCACAGAGAGGTTAAGTAATTCACCCAAGATGAGTAGGAGAGTCTGTATTCAAACCCGGGAACAGACAGCAGGGTCCAAGTTTTCTGCTAGTACCACACTGTCTCTCTACAATAACACCAGACAATTAATGCAAATGGCAATTATGCAGTACTGGCCTATGCCTAAGCCTGGTGACCAGGAGTTGAAGGAGAATACCCTCTGTGTTAAAAACAAACTAGATAATTACATAGTTTAAGAAATGAATTATCACTAATAATTAAGTGTGTTTTGGAAAAGAGGTCAAAGAGAATAAATGCCCTTGGAATATGCACTTAAACTAAGCAATAAAGTAGCAGTGAACTTTTATTTATGTGTAACATCTTATGAACTTGACTGAATATACTCCTCGTTTAACTGATAATCATTATTCTCCTTAGTTGTCTATAAGTGCATCCTGTCCAAGATTTTGCACTTCATGTAAGTTTTCTTAACTCTGCAAGACTTCACTTAAACACTTAGCATGCTTCTCTTGAATTCCTTTGAAGTGCTGTATCTACTATAGATATCTGTGTGACTAAAGCAAGGGAAATTTTAATAAATTAAAATTTTGTCTCTAATTCATTATACTTGTAGTTAGTTCAGTGGAAATATGAAATAATATATGTGATCAATCTTTTTTTTGGTAACAATAAATTTCTCTCAATAGTCATAAAAATTGAATTTTAGTAATTTGGTGGGAAATTCAACTCATTAAAACTTACTACTTTTCTTGCCCTGGTCGGTTGGCTCGGTTGGAGTGTTGTCCTGTACATGAAAATTTTCTGGGTTTGATTCCCAGTCAGGGAACATACATAGGTTGCAGGGTTGATTCTGGTAGGAGTACATTAGGGAGGCAACCAATCGATGTTTCTCCCTCACATCAATGTCTCTCTCTCTCTCCCTTAATCTCTCTCTTAAAAAAAAAATCAATGGATATATCCTTGGGTGAGGATTAAAATTAAAAAAGCAGTATCTTTCTTCAGATGTCCTTGAGTGATGTGTCAGTACTGAAAGAGTAAATATTACGCTGTAAGATATTCTTCATAACCTTCTCAAGAGTCAGAGCATTTCTTTTAATAGATTTTACCTCAAGATGCTGATGTTATGAATACACTTACTCACATACACACACACAGCAACACAAAGATGGTGACAAAGCAAATATTACCTGTTAACAATTAGTAAATCTAGGTGAAGAGAGCTCACTACACTACTTTTGTAACTTTTTTCTATGTTTTTAGTAAGCAGTAAAAAAATATTACCTAAAAACACAATTGTCTCATATTTGAAATACTGGCTTATCTTTCCCAATGAACCTTACTAAAGTTATTAATACTAGGTCTTCCTGTTAAGCTTTAAGCTAAAGTAAGATTAAGTTCTCCTGAGAGGAGAAATTTTATTCTTTCCATTACTAAATTTCCAAGGAATGACAAGAGATTTAGAGAGCAAAAGAATGTTGTCTTTGAATGAATCAATTCTAATATGAGAGTAGGTATGTTCTTAATAACAGAAGGATAAACATAGATTTTTTTCCCAAAATGTAAGAAGTATATTATAAAGTTACTTATAAATAATAAAATGTTTTTTCTTTTTTCCTCTCACATAAAAATTGAAATATATGTTAAGAAAAAACCTAAAATTTCTTTGAGAAAAAACAGAAAATGAAAGTAGTTCATAATTAACCCCAAGGGGATTAAATTTGAAAAGAACAACAACAACAAATCTTACCTATAAAATAAACTTTAAAGTATTGCTACAAATAAGAATAATCCAACAATGTACTCTAAAATAATTTCAGGCAAACTATATATGATGTCCTATCATTTTTCATTATACAGTTATTTTTCTATTTATCATAAATTCTGATTCTGGGAAGTAAAACTTGAATAATATTTAAATAATATGTCCACACATAAATCTCCCTTGGTATATGACTGAAGCAAATATTTAAATTAAAAAGTGCTCCAGGATTGTGTTTACTATTTCCAAGGGAATGTAAAAGTCTTAAGTCACACTGGTCCAGACTTTTTTCTTATGGTGTTCATCCCAAAGTGAGTGTAACATGAAATGAAATTTCTTTTGGATGAGTACTTGATCCCGAACACTATCACAAAAAGGCAATCTACAGAATAGGACAAAATATTTGCAAATGATATATGTGATAAGGTATTAATATCCAGAATACATAAAGAACTCCTATAACACAACAATAAAAACAAACAACCCAAATGAAAAATGGGCAAAGGACGTGAATAGACATTTCTCCAAAGAAGGTACACAAATACCCAACAAGCACAGGAGAAGATACCATCACTAAAAATTAGGGAAGTGAAAATCAAAACTACAATGAGATACCACCTCACACCCATTAGGATGGCCACTACCAGAAAATAACAAGTGTTGGCAGGGATGTGGAGAAACTGGCACCCTGTACCTTGTTAGTGGGGATGTAAAATGGTACAGCTGCTACAGAATACAGTAGTTTACCCCCAAATTATCAAAAATATAATTATCAGATGATCCAGTAATTGTACTTCTGGGTATATATCCAAAAAAACTGAAAGCAAAGTCTCAAGGAAATATTTATATACTCATATTCCCAGTAGCATTATTTACAATAGCCAAAAAGTAGAAGCAACCCAAGTGTAAGACAACACTGGCTGCATAATAATATACTTAGCACTACTGAACTGTACACTTAAAATGATTAAGATATTAAATTTCATGTTTTGTATTTTTATAATTAAAAATAAATAAAATACTTTATAAAACCAATAGTATCACAATCAGAACAGATAAAAAATAAAAAATCATTTTCATTTGCCCACATGGTAATCCACTTAGCTTCTATCTAGAATTAGTCTGCGTTTTTCGAACTGCATGTTATAATCTATTAGTGTATCACAATAATTTGTAAAAGGAAATGGAATAGACTATATCAGAGTACACTGCATGAAACTTTGTTGTGTGTGTGTGTGTGTATGTATGTACAGTCATAATGTTACATATATTTCCTACTATGGATCATTTCCACCGTATAACATATAGGGTGATTCCCACAGGACAATAAGTGCTATAAATATCAATAAATGGGCCACTCTCTAAAATATCTAAGCCCTCTGGATCCTACTAATTAAGTCACGTGCTTACCAAGAATCAGCAGTGTTCCCAAATGTTTATGGCAGTTGTGCTTATGTTCTAGTAATGTAATTTAATTATACATTCTTTAAGTCAAAGCAATAGAAGTATAAAAAATGATACATATGTGGAAACAATTGAATAATTTTAAAGGCAAGTCTCTCTAAGAAGATATAGGAACAACAAATGTAAAAGATTTGAAAGAATAATAAAACCCTAGGTTTCTGTTCTAAGATTGCTTTACAAGTACCTTCAAGTTCATTTATCATCTAAAAGAAAAGGAAAATAGAAATCATAGAAAATATTTTTGCAACTTAAGCCACAAAGATTCATATTCAAAGAAAAGATTTTACCCTGTCAACAGATTAGCATATAAATACATACAAATGTTCATTTGTAGGGGTTTGTGCGTGTTTTTATTAAAATAAAATACATGAGTCAATTTTACGATTCTTTGCTTTATTTTAATTAACTGACCAAATACTAGTCCCAATCACAATGGCTAAGACTACTTGGAGTCCAATGATTAACTGGTGATAAAAGTAGCTATGGCCTCAGGATGAGTCAGGCCATCATAGTTGGTATCTTGATCTTAGATGCAGACCTTGGGGATTTTTTTATCCTCACCTGAGAATATGGTTTTATTTATTTTAGAGAGAGAGGAATGGGGGAAGGGGGAGAGAGAGAAAGAGAAACATTGATGTGAGAGAGAAACATCAATCAGTTGCTTCCTATATGTGCCCCGACCAGGGATTGAACCCACAACCTTTTCGTGTACTGGACAATGCTCCAACCAACTGAGCCTCCTGGCCAAAGCAAAAGCATATGGATTTTAAGAACTAAACATCCAGATTGGGAGAAATAAAAATCTTCAATTATAGAATCAAACCAGGATTTTTAAATGTTGGAAAATATTGGCAACTATTGCACTATAGATAGGACATCCAATTTAACATGAATATTACCTAAAAGTTTTTAGGAGTCCAAATATACATCTAGAGCTGCCAATGTATTATTCATAGGAAACCTGCAATTTTTCCTCTGAGTTCTTTATGGATCCATTAGTCTCCATGGAAATATACACAACCAAGTTGCTCATCTATTTATGCACAAAAGCTAGTGAGATCCAACACCACACATTATGGGTTATAAGATGTCATAAAAAAATAATTCTTGAGGTAGGCATTCATTAGAAATCATCAAATAAATACCTTGCCTAGGATGCCTACAACATATAGAGTTATTCTGGCTTTTATTTTAATATTAATACTAATGAGTTAGATAAAGTCTGAACAGATTCTCTGAGCCAGCAACCTACTATACTCAAAAGAGAGGTACAAAATCCTCAAGCAAAAAGATGGCTTGCTTATAAAAGAGCAATAAAAAAAGTCGGAGAAGAAAATTTTACTGAGCAAAATATGTTGAAATTATTGTACTATTGAAAAGGAAAATAATCTGAAAGGAGGCAAAAATCCTTAGATGTTAGCTGGAATCAGTGAAGATCAGTAGATATGATGTAGAGAAATAGGCATGGAGAGTCCCCAGAAAATCTTCACCTCTTCCTATACCCATCTGGGATCTTAAATATTAAGGGAACATGGATATGAAACCTAAAGTGGAAAAAGAAACACTGGAACTCTGATGCCTGCGCAAAGGCAGCATATTCTCTTTTATAACTAGGCAGCATTGCTTTACAACTTCAAATAATGAATAATAAAGGGAAATCACCCATCATTCATCAGTGGCACTATAACCCTCAGAATAAACATGGAATATACTCAGGCTTAATTAATACACAATAACAAGAACAAACAGAAAAGTGGAATGCAAAGACAAACCATATAAAATACTTAAAATGATAAAAGACTTAAATAACTACACAAAAGATTATTCAAAAGGCCAATAAACATACTATTACCCAAGTTCATTAATAATGAAGGATATACAGATTAAAACCATGACAGATGATTACAAATACACCAGATGACAGAAATTTAAAAGGACGAAAATATGCATAAAGAGACATGCATGCATTCTGGCCGGAGTGTAAAAACTGTACAATACACTTTGGAAACTGCTTGGCATTATCTATTAAATTGGAAAAGATGTATACCCTGTGACCAAGCAATTCTATGCCTGAATTCTATGCCCATTTTATTTCTCTAGAGAAATGCACATGTGTACCATGAGATTTTTCAAGAAGATCCATAGCAAGTGTTATCGGTAATAGCAAAACACTGTTGAGCAACCAGAAAAGAATAAACAATTCATGGTTTATTTAAACTGAAAGAAAATTAAACTAGAACATAAAATAACATTGATAAATCTTACACATATAACTTTGAAAGAAGATATAAGATGGAAAATAATATACGAAATTTGATCTAATTTATATAAAATTCATGAACAGGCCATATATATATGTTTATATATATACACATACATATTTGTATACATAGATACACACATACACACATATATACATTTTAGTGATATATGCATAGGTGATTAAACTGGAAACAAAAGCAAGAAAGAAAGTGCCATTAAAGTCAGGGTAGTGGTTTACCTCTGATGTGTTTACATGCTATATTTATTTATTATATAACACATTCACATTTGTATTATATTTTTAACTACATTTTATTGTTTATGCTATTACAGTTGTCCCAGTTTTCTCCCCTTTGCTTCCCTCCATCCAGCCCCACTACTCCCTCATGTAATCCTCGCACCATTGCCCATGTCCATGGATCCTGCATATATATTCTTTGGCTACTCTATTCCCTACACTGTACATTACAACCCCATAGCTATTCTGTAACTACCTATTTGTACTTCTTAATCACCTCACTTCTTCACCCATCACCCCAGGCCCCCTCCCATCTGGCAACCATCAAAACTTTCTCTCTCTGATTCTGTTTCTGTTCTGCTAGTTTATTTTGTTTTTTAGATTCAATTGTTGAAAGATATATATTTATTGCCATTTTATTGTTCATATTTTTGATCCTCTTCTTAAAGAAGACCATTTAAAATTTCCTGTCATACTGGTTTGCTGATGATAAACTCCTTTGGCTTCTTGTCTGGGAAGCTCTTTATCTGTCCTTTAATTCTAAGTGACAGCTTTGTAGGACAGAGTAATCTTGGTCATAGGTCCTTTTTTCAATACTTTGAATATTTCTTACCAGTCCTTTTTTGCCTGCAACGTTTGAGAAATCAGCTGACAGTCTTATGGGAATTCCCTTGTAAGCAACTAACTGCTTCTCTCTTGCTGCTTTTAAGATTCTCTCTTTATCTTTAACCTTTGGCATTTTAATTATGATGTGTCTTGATGTGGGCCTCTTTGTATCCATCTTGTTTGGGACTCTTTGTGCTTCCTGGACTTGTATGTATATTTCCTTCATCAAATCAGGTTAGTTTTCTTCCACTATTTTTTCAAATAGATGTCCAATTTCTTGCTCTCTCTCTTCTCCTTCTGGCACCCCCACAATGTGAATGTTGGTATGCCTGAAGTTGTCCAAGAAGTTCCTTACACTGTCCTCATTTTTTTTGGATTCCTTTTTTTTTATCTTGCTGTTTTGCTTGGGTGTTTTTTGATTCCTTATGTTCCAAATCACTGATTTGATTCTCAGCTTCATCCACTCTACTGTTAATTCCCTGTAAATTGTTCTTTATTTCAATTAGTGTACACCTCATTTCTGACTGCATCTTTTTTTTTTTTTCTCACTGGATCTTTTTATGCTGTTGAGGTTCTCACTACTAAGTTCCTTGAGTATCCTTATAAACCAGTGTTTTGAACGCTGCATCTGATTGCTTATCTCCATTTTGTTTAGTTCTTAATCTGGAGTCTTGTTTTGTTCTCTCATTAGGGTTATGTTTCTTTGTCTCATTTTGGCAGCCTCCTTGTGTTTGTTTTTATGTATTTGGTAGAGGTGCTGTGTTTCCTAGGCTTGATAGAGTGGCTTAAGGTAGTAGGTATAGTGGGTGTCCTGTATGGTCCAGTGGCATAGCCTCCTTTATTACCTCAGCTGGGTACTTAAGGTGCATCCACTGTGTGGGCTATGTATATACTTCTCTTGTAGTTAAGCCTTGATTGCTGTTGGCATGTCAAAGTCATCCACTGCTTGTGTTCTGTCTGGGGTCACACAGCATTATCTACTTGCACTGGGCTTGGAGGTATTCATGAGAGGCCAAGCCGTGAATCAAAGCCATTTGTTGCTGGTACCAGGCCTAGGGCCACTTAGGAAGAGGGATGGGGCTTGCTGAAGCCAAATGATGCTTGTTTCAAAGAAATTAGGAAAATCTGAAGCATGGGCCATGACACACCACTCATATGGAAGAGCCACTAGAAACAGCTTGGGTGGGCCTGAAAGCTGGGTGAGGTGGGGCCTCAGGGAATCACTAAGGTGGGGCAAACAGTGTGAGCCAGGTTGATGGAGTCTCAGATATGGCGCCCACCTGCTGTCTCTGTGGGGGGGGGGGGGGTGGGATTGGAAAAGGAACAATGACCTCTTCCAGCATGTCTGTCTGGAATAAAGCTTCCCCTCAGCTCTTGCCCTGATGCCTGACACTTCATTTCCTCTCTGTATGTCTCTGATGCCTTTCAATCTGCTCTACGCACACTGGAGCTCAGAGGGAGTGAGTCTGAGTAAGTCTGTGCTTGGTGGGCTCTTTACGAGGATCTGCCCAGGAGTCTAGCACTTCTGTCTTCCACAGCCTCAATGCCCTCTGGTTTTTGCAGCCATAAGTTGTGGAACTTATCTTCCTGGCACTTGAACCCTGAGCTGGGAGGCCTGGTTGGGGCTGGGACTCCTCACTCCTGAGATAACCCTCCTGATTTATATCCACCTCACATGGATGTGGGACCAGCTTGTTCCATGTCTCCACCCCTCCTACTAGTCTCTATGTGATTTCTTCTTCAGTTCTGTAGTTGTAGGACTTCCATTCAGCTCAACTTCTGATGCTTCTGAATGATGGTTATTCTACAGTTTACTTATAATTTTGTTGTGGTTGGGTGAGGTGGTGAGCCATGTTTACTTATGCTGCCATCTTGACCGGAAGTGGTATTATGTTTTATTACATACTTTTATTATCATAAAAAAGCTTATACCGTTTATTAGAACCTTAAAGAATTCAATACATTTTTATGTTCACTGATCTCCGAAAAGAGTTCAAGTTTTACCATATTTTTTTTTAATGTTGTTTGGGTCCTAGCTGAGAAAGGAAGAATGCTACTCTGCATGAAAAAAATATGTCAACTTTAACAGTGCTTTCCTCAATAAATTAAAGCAAGATGGAAATTTGGAACATTAAGCATAAAACTTATTACTTAATTAAAATAAAAGTTAAACCACTATTCCTGTGTGCCTCCAAAAATTAATTTTAGAAAGTAAATTTTTTAGAAAGTAAATGTTAGTACTTTGAGGTTCTATATTATAAGATGACAGATAAAGATACAGTTTCCTGTTTCTATCTGCCATTTGGAAATAATATGAAGATAAGTAAGAAATACAAGCTTTCCTCCACAGTCTGTGGAAAGAAGGTAGACATTTAAGACACTTTAATTTATAAATAAAAAGTACTTTAAAATAATATGATCACATCAAAAACTAGATTTTAAGCCTCATAAATGCAATGCTTTTGGTTCAGAAAGCTTTCATCTTACCTTTAACAATTCAAAATAGTGCCAACAGTGATACACTGGCACCAGCATAAGGCGTGGAAGGACATAGCGAACTGCCTCTCTAAAACCATCAGCAATGGACTGCAAAACAAAATGGTATAATATTATATCTCTGATATCAAGGATATATAACAGCAGTGTTGAAAAGAATAGCTTTCAAAAATAGCAGATACTTATCAAAACTATAATGGCAAACATGCTCTATATTAAAATCAAAGTGCTGTCAATCAAGTTTTTTTCTTTTTACTCCTTAAAATTATTAAATACATACATTTCTACATCTCTTATATGGCTAAAATAACTTTCACAATAGTCAGCTGTTCTTCAAAGTTTTGGGGTTCTACATACTTTACAGGAATTTTGAAAAGCTATGAACTTTCTCACACACGTTTATGTCACCGTTTCAAATGCTTTAAGTAGTTACAAAGAATATTTTGGGGGGATTGATACCAATGGACAGCCTGTCCAGACCACTGGGAGTGGTATGAGGGTAGAAAGTGGGAGAAGCCACTGGGGGAGATAGAGGTAGGCCATGGGAATAGAGCCTGGCAGCTTGTGCACTAAGCCATACCCCTCAGGGACAGAAGCTGGATGTTTGAGCACTGAGGGCATGGTGTGCAGTCAGTCAATGCCTTCACAAACTTCCCAGGACCATGGCAACAACATTGTGTTTTGCTTCTGAGCATGAGGTTGTATTGCCCAGGTAACCAAGCATGTGCCTTGCGGATGTTCCATCCCTATTGCAGAGTTCCTGCTCCTGGCTGATGTCCTGCCCTTCCACTGTGGTCACACTCAGTGCTGCCTGAGAGACCATGCTTGGTTTCTAGGGTTATTTGCTCTACTGGTGGGCCCCAAGTGTGGGCAACTCACTGCAGGTGGAGACTATAGCATGGAAGGCACAGAATTAGCAGAGTTGACCACCAAGATGGTGGCGGGAGGAAGTTCTTACATTGAGCATGTGCAAGGCTAGCAAGATAATTGGGAAGAGGAAAAAGCCCTCCTATCCCCTTATGGTACTAGACTGTGGTAAGACTAGGGCAAGGCAGGCACATGCACAATAGAAGTCAAGATGGTGGCAGCGGGAGGTGCTGGACCAAAGAACCTGTTAGTCTAGCCTTGGAAATGATGGGATTGGTTGGGAGGCAGACCCCCAACAAAGCTCACAAAAGTTTGGGAAGTTGACTGTCATTTCAAGAAAGCGCCTGGTCCATCCCACACACAAAGCTTATACAAATCCAGGGAAACAAAGAAATTCTCTCTCGCTTGTTGTTCACGGCTTGGAACCTGCACTTGGATGGTGCACTGGCCTGTCCTCTCCATGGACTCCAGGAGGGAGTCCCCGACTCTGACTTGTTAAAGAATTTGTTGGTGTATTCATGAGCTCTCTGGCCCAGTAGCACAAGGCCCTAGTAGCTGCATGGTGATGGCCATGCTGGCTCCACATGCAGCTACCAGGAGGAAACCTGAAGACAGACAGCATCTGGGGACAAGTTAAGCTACCTGGATGACTCTTAGCTGTCACCTTGGGTTCCAAAAGACAGTACTTTAAAATAAAGCAGGATCTCTGGGCACTGGCTTTTGTTTTGGTCTTGCTGAGGGTGGCTAGGTTTTATCTGCGTTTTGTGGAGGAGATGATTTTCAAGACTTAAGTCCCCATTCTCCCAGATGGCTTAGCATCTGAATAAAAACCTTTCCTTTCTCACCATCCCACTGGGTGCTCTAGAGTTTTCCTTTTGTGACAGGAGGCAGCTGAACCCCCTTTTGTGTTCAGTAACAGGGTGTTGCATGTATATTGCAGATAAAATTTAAACACATTTCAACAAACAATGATTACATAAGTTTCAGATGTAGCTATAATTTATGAAAAATGTCTGTCATATAACTTAATTGACAAGGCAATCTTCACTGTCAAAATAAACAGATTGTATTTAATTTCTGCAAAATACACATTTCTTACATGCAAATACACATTAATGTCACAGTCTTAAGTACAAGAAGCATCTGGAAGAACCTAACATCCAGGTATGAGAACTTTAAATTTACAAGTCTTCCTCTCTTTTACTCCACCGTCCAATGATTGGTGAAGTACTTTTTAAAAAGTTAGTATTTGTGCTGTTACAACCATCTCACTTAATTCTTAGATATGACAAGCCATTTCAACTACCAAGAGTTTTTAACAATAAAAGATTTCTCTTGGAACTCTTTGCTTTGCTCTCAATGAACTTGTGATATTGTGATTTATAAGATATTTGGTCTTTATCTACAGTTCCAAGCTCAAAGCCCCTGAAACCCTAGGAATTTTTTAAGTTTAGAGAGTGAAAAAAGAAGGTGACTTTTTGGTCATGTTAAAGGTGACTTTTAGACCAGGAGGCTGGTTGCCAGGAGAACCAACCCTGTGATTAGAGCTTTGGAAATTTCAGCTCTACCACCTGGCCTGACCTCAGGGGAGGGATGAGGGGCTGGAGATTTACATTCAATATCCATTGGCCAGTGACTTAGTCAACCTAAAACACATAATGAAGCCTTCATAAAAACCCAGGAGAACCTGTTGGTCTTTCTGGAAAGCTTCCACATTGGGGAAACAGAATGCTTCCACGTGCCACCATACTGAGGCCCCAAGTCCCATGAAGACAAGTTCTCTTGTTCAGAACCTCACCCTGTGTATCTGTTCATCTGGCTGTTGACTCGTACCCCTTAATACCCTTTTCCTTAATATCCTTTTATAATAAACCAGTAATCTAGTAAGTAAAATGTTTCTCTGAGTTCTGTGAGCCATTTTAGCATACAGAACCCAAGGAGGGAGTTGTTGGAAACTCCCAAATAGCCAGTTGGCCAGATAAGGTAAGACCCTGGGCTTGCTGCTGGCATCTGAAGAGTGTGTGGGTTGTGTATGTGTACAGGGGTGAGGGAGTGGGAGGGCACAGTATTGTAGGACTGAACCCTAAACCTGTGGAATCTGACCCTATCTCCAGTAGATCATGTCAGAACTGAGCTGAATTCTTGTTGATGTCTGAGATTTATTTGTTGGTGGAAGTGAAGCACCCCCCTATGTTGGAACTGGGTCCAGGAACCCTATTTAGAACTCTATTTCAGGGGCAATACCTTTTTTCTGACTGGTGCCCTGAAAATTCTTACACCTAGGATCAATGCATAATGGCAAATTCAAAATGGTGATAGGTAATGTGTAAGAGAAATCGGAAAAGAGAATATAAATAAGGTGGCAGGCAGATCAGAAACTGATTCCCTAAAAGTTATCTGTGCCCTTATGTCACCTGTAAGATCTTCATGTATGGCCAGGGTTACACATACCCAGTTCTGAAAACTAATAGACTGTAAAATAAATGATTTTCTAAAATTTATGAGGAATTTAAAAGTCACTTGTGTTGATTTTAAATGTCATTAAGGTTGATTTATTTAAATTTGTATTTCTCTTCAGTTAAATATGAACAACAGCAATATATAACATGAAGAAAGAATATGATATGCTGTTTTTAAAATATATCCTCACAGGTAAACACTCCCATAATTCTCACATATTGTTAACTGAAATTAAATTGTAATTTGTTCAATAGACTTCACAACTCTTTTTTTTTTTTTAATGGAGCCATCTCCCATTTATTTATTATTCCATTGCATTCACAAAAATTAGCGTGACTTTTCTTTCTTTAGTTACAAGATAGTGATTCTGATTTAGGGTTTTTTTTTCTTTTTTTAAAAATATATTTATTGATTATGCTGTTACAGTTGTCCCATTTCCCCCCCCCTCACTCCACTTCATCCTGCCCACCCCCTACCTCCCACATTCCCCCCTATAGTTCATGTCCATGGGTCATACTTATAAGTTCTTTGGCTTCTACATTTCCTACACTATTCTTACCCTCCCCCTGTCTATTTTCCACCTATCATTTATGCTACTTATTCTCTGTACCTTTCCTCCCCTCTCCTCCTCCCACTCCCATGTTGATAACCCTCCATGTGAGCTCCATTTCTGTGCTTCCGTTCCTGTTCTAGTTGTTTGCTTAGTTTGCTTTTGTTTTAGGTGTGGTCGTTAATAACTATGAGTTTGCTGTCATTCTTACTGTTCATATTTTTTATCTTCTTTTTCTTAGATAAGTCCCTTTAACATTTCATATAATAAGGGCTTGGTGATGATGAACTCCTTTAACTTGATCTTATCTGAGAAGCACTTTATCTTCCCTTCCATTCTAAATGATAGCTTTGCTGGATAGAGCAATCTTGGATGTAGGTCCTTGCCTTTCATGACCTGGAATACTTCTTGCCAGCCCCTTCTTGCCTGTAAAGTCTCTTTGGAGAAATCAGCTGACAATCTTATGGGAAGTCCTTTGTAGGTAACCGTCTCCTTTTCTCTTGCTGCTTCTAAGATTCTCTCCTTCTCTTTAATCTTAGGTAATGTAATTATGATGTGCCTTCATGTGTTTCTCCTTGGGTCCAGCTTCTTTGGGACTCTCTGAGCTTCCTGGACTTCCTGGAAGTCTATTTCCTTTGCCAGATTGGGGAAGTTCTCCTTCATTATTTGTTCAAATAAGTTTTCAATTTTTTGTTCTTCCTCTTTTCCTTCTGGCACCCCTATAATTCAGATGTTGGAACGTTTAAAGATGTTCTGGAGGTTCCTAAACCTCTCCTCATTTTTCCGAATTCTTGTTTCTTCATTCTTTTCTGGTTGGATGTTTCTTTCTTCCTTCTGGTCCACACCATTGACTTGACTCCCAGTTTCCTTCGCCTCACTATTGGTTCCCTGTACATTTTCCTTTGTTTCTCTTAGCATAGCCTTCATTTTTTCATCTGGTTTTCAACCAAATTCAACCAATTCTGTGAGCTTCTTGATTACCAGTGTTTTGAACTGTGCATCTGATAGGTTGGCTATCTGTTCACTGCTTAGTTGAATTATTTCTAGAGCTTTGAAGTGTTCTGTCATTTGGGCCATTTTTTTTTTGTCTTGGTGCATCTGTTACTTAAAGGGGTGGAGCTTTAGGTGTTCCCCGGGGCAGGGTAACACTGGTCGCTGCGCTGTGACGCTGTACGTGGGGGAGGGGCCAAGAGGGAGCAATGGCACCCGCTCCACTCTGCCGGATTTCAGTCACTCCCTCCGCTACCCACAATCAAATTGGGCCCCTCTGGTGCTGGTTCCCGAGTGGGTGGGCTTGTGCACGCCCTAGGCCCCTGTGGGTCTCTCCAGCGACCTCTCCTGTGAGGCTGGAAGTTTCTCCTGCTGCTACCCCAACCCCCACCGGCGTTTTCAATCAGAGGTTTGAGGCTTTATTTCCCTGCGCTGGAGCCCTGGGTTGCGTGGTCTGCTTTTGCTCCCCCGCTGTTCGTCCAGGTTTATCTATGCGCGAATGTGGGACCACGGGGTGCTACCCGCTGCTCTGCCTGCCCCGTTCTCTGCCACTCTGAGTCCGGCCCTCTTGGTTTATCTGTGTGCAAATGTGGGGCTGCGGGGTCTGCTAGTGGTCAGACTGCCTGCCCTGTTCATCCCACACTCTGCCAGTCTCCTCCCGCCACCGCAAAGTGAGTCCTCTCCGCCCCGGCTGCCCGTCTCCGCCCCTCCTACTGGTCTGGATGTATGTTTATTTTTTATCTCCTTGGTGTCGGACTTCCTTGCTGTTGGATTTTCTGGTTGTGCGAGAAGGCGCAGTGTGTCTACCTACGCCGCCATCTTGGTTCTCCGAGAGCATTCTTTTTTTTCTTTTTAACATTTTTTTTAATTGTTGTTCAATTACAGTTGTCTGCATTTTCTCCCCACCCCTCCACCCCACCCCAGCCAAACCCACCTCCCTCCCCCACCTCCACCCTCCCCCTTGGTTTTGTACATGTGTCCTTTATAGTAGTTCCTGAAAACCCCTCTCCCCACTGTCCCCTCCCTACTCTCCTCTGGCTATTGTTAGATTGCTCTTAACTTCAATGTCTCTGGTTATATTTTGTTTGCTTTTGTCTTTTGTTGATTATGTTCCAGTTAAAGGTGAGATCATATGGTATTTGTCCCTTCCCTCCTGGCTTATTTCACTTAGCATAATGCTCTCCAGTTCCATCCATGCTGATAGGCAGCAGAGAGACTTGACAACTCTTAATTGGGCTAAAGCTCATATTCTTAAGGTGTACTATACAAATTCTAAAGAATTTTTATTATTTTTTAAATGAAGCATTACTTCAGCTTTTTAAAGTTAACACAGTACAAGTAAGTTTGGCTTGAAAAGGGGTTTTATCTAACTCTTTCAACTTCACTGAGTATCTGGGGCAGTGGCTTAAATAATTGGGCCCTAGACACTCAAATCCCACAGTAAGAATTACTAATAAAAGAACAAAACAAGAAATGTGAGCACTTTTAATGAGTATGCAAAGATCTTATAGGCAAATTGTCCTATTTAACAAACTTTTACTTTATGGTTTGTATCTATTATATAAGATTAACTTAAAAATTATTCCTTTGTTGAAGTAAATTTTGAGAATTAGATGTAATTTTTATTCCACGTTGACAAGTTTTTTATAAAAGTAGAAGATAATAATGGGAATTCACAGTAAAGAAGGCAGGGAAAGAGGATAAGTTCAGTTTTGAACATTTATATATTTGAAGTGCCTGTGGGATATCTAAGTGAATTAGGGCAGCTGGTTGTATGAAAAGTGTACACACACATCCACTGCTCAAGAGAGTTAAGGCTTGAAAATGCAAATATGAAGTCATCAGCATAAGGCAGTAGCTAAAGCAAAGGGTATGAATAAAGTAATTCTAGGAGAGCATCAGAGGGACAGAAAATCAGGGGATGATCATAGAAGGAGACTGAGGAGACAGAAGAAATGAGAGATGAAAATCAAGAGAAAGTATCATGGGAGCCAAAATGACAAGAAAGGGACTAACAAATACTACAGACATAAATATGAAATCAAAATATTCACTGGATTTGGTGGTTAAGTTCATTGTCAGGGCAGTTTTTAGTGTTATATCCTGATTAACACACAAATGATAGCAGTTTAATGAAGAATAGTAAAAAGTAATATAAAGACAATTGGCTACAAATAGGAAAAACAACAAAAAAGAAAACAACAAGGTTTACTGCTTGTTTTAGGATGATAAATATTTGACCATACAGTATTCATATGTCTAGATTTAGGAAATTCTACAGCAATAAGTAGTCAAGGATCATCAATACCAAGATAACCTTCATTTAGTATTGAAAAAGTAAAAAACATAAATTTTATTTGTCTTTTTCCATTATTGTCATTTTATGTAACTGTATTAATGAGCCAATTAACTTGTATACTTCCCATTAATATATTTATCTCCTTTAAATTACAGGCCTGATAGAGAAATCAGTATGAGTATACACGAGGATATTCTCCACTCTTGATGATTTCAGTTCTATCTTGCTGAAAATAAGAACCTGAAATAGCTCTCCATATTCATCTCCGTAATACCAGATCTAGAATTTGCCAGATTTCTCTGGTCAATCAGTATTTGTAATGGCATTCTATAAAAGATTTCTACTTTAAAGACAAATTATTTTTTTCAATCTAAATAGGCTTAGAATTAACAGATTTTGAAAGACTGGTGAAAATTTTCCTCAGTTGCTTTGTAAACGGAATCTAGAATCCCAAGTATTTGAGGTATAAAATGGTAAATGAGTTCTTTGGTTGCTTTATTTAAAAAAAATAATAATAACATTCAATTTAAGTTTACCTGAAAGTATTGAGCCACTGCAGGTCTGGCCATCAACTTACTGAAATGTTCATTAAATTTTGGTGAAAGAATGTCCTGTGATAATGTTTCGTAAGGATCAAATGCTTGCTCCTATATTTTAAAAAAGAAAACATGTTAAGTTTAAAAGATCATCTTTTCTACTAATATGGAACAGATTATCTAAAGGCAAATTTTTATTCAAGTCCTCACTAGATTTCAGAACTTTGTGCCATCTACTTTGCAGGGACAAATAATAACTATGGCTGTAACTGGAAAATTTTCTAAAATGTATGTAATGACCTTGAGCTATTGATCACAAAAAGTTACTGATCTCAAAATAGGTCACTGACTTTCTGTTTAATTATTAAAATGCTTATGCACATTTACCTCCAATAAGTGAAAAGTATATTCATTAGTAAAAGAAGGCTGAGATTTGAAATTTCAGTTAGGCTTTCTTAGGTTGAAATAAGTTTACTCATTTACTTAGGATACTTTCAAATAAAGGAAAAAACACTTTTGTTATGATACTGCTCTTTTGGATAAAAATTAGAAAAAGAAAGCAAAAACTAATGTAAAGTAACAGAGAAGAAACTATACATATTTGGTCCAATTTTTATATTTAATTTCCTATTATTTGATAATAATCAATATCTGCAATGTTTAGTTAGAACTAAGAGGTTTATTTCATTTTTATATTTAAAAAATACATTATATTTTCCAGAAATAACAAGTATTGGCAAGAATGTAGAGAAACTGGAATCCTCATCCACTGCATATGGTAATGTAAAATGGTATTGCTCTGCGGAAAATATTTTTGGCAGTTTCTCAAAAAGCAAAACAATGAATTATGACCCATATATGACCCAGCAATTCCACTCATAGGCATATACCCCAAAGAACTGAAAACAGGGACTCAGATACTTATGTGTCAATGTTCATTGCAGCATTACTCACAATAGCCGAAAGGTGGAAAAAATACAAGAGTCCATCAAATAACTGGGTAAACAAAACATAATACATACATACAATGGACTATTACTCAGCCATAGAAAGAGATGAAGTTCTGATACATGCTATGACATGGATGAACCTCAAAAACTTTATGCTAAGTATAATAAGCAGACACAGAAAAATAAATACTGTACGATTCTAATTATATCAAATATCTACAGTAGAATGCGCAAATTCATAGAGATAGAAAGTAGATTAGAGGTTACTCATGATTGGAGGGAGGGAAGAATAAGGAACTGTTTAATGAGTAGAATTTCTGTTGGGGGTTGGGAAAAAGGTTTGGAAATAGATAGTGGTATACTTAAAAATGGGTTAAAATGGCAAAGTCTGTTATATGTATTTTGAAATAATAAAAAACAAAATAAAAATTAGAAAATACATTGTTTTTGAAACATGATATCTTTAAGAGTCAAGTTATCATAATATAAAAACTTTCTAATAAGAACCAAAGTTAAACATTTTGGTTAGGCATCAGTAACTAAATATTTCTATACTATCAGTTTCATTGTCTACAACACAGATGTAACAAATGTAAGCTATATTTTCAGAAAAATGTAACCAGATGTTATAACATTAGGAAACTTACATGAACTCTAAAGATATACTTTTAAAATCTTGTTCTCCAAAAGAAATAAAAATGGCCAATGAGTATGACAAGATGTTCAACATCATTAGTTGTTTTTTTTTTAAAGCAAAATTAAAGAACAGTCAGATACTGGGGTTGCTTTACCACTAGACTGTCAAAAATTAATGGCATAATCTCTGAGTTAGTGAAGATGTGGAAAAATGTTTCAAAGTTCTAAAAACTTACCAAGTCTTCAGTACTAAAATTCTTTTCCTAGGAATATATCCTAAAATATTTACTACACTATAAAAGCATACTACGAATATGTTTGTTGCAGTATTATGACAATAACAAAAACAGAAACAACAAACATGCTTAATGATAGCATATAAGTAAAATGTTATGGTGTCACCATAATAACATGGTACTCTTCAGACTTTAAAAATTGAAGTACATTTATCGACCTGGAAAATGTTTGTGATATATTCACTGAAAAAAAAAGAGCAGGTAATAAAAGAGTAAGATCCTATTTTTGTAACTACACAGAGGTTTGTATGTGTGTGCAGAAAATGTTGTATGTTATAAGGATAACATCTGTAGGTATTGCAAAATGAAGTGATTTTCATTTTATTTATATTTGTCTCTTTGTGACTATTTTTACAATGAGTTACATTATTTTTATAACCATTTAAGACAACAAAATGATTTTCACTTTGGAAACAAAACTGAAATACAAACTTCCTTTTCAATTTTTGAAATTAAGACTAAAATCCACAAAAGTTAAACAGCTATGGTCAATACCATTTCTTTTACATCAAATGCACCTGCCATTAAAAAAAAATCTTGAAGTTTACTATTCTATTAACTTTTGCTATGATTATTATCATAAACATACTATCAAGTGTCATTATAAATACAGTGAAATTGCACTTTGCTATTGGTATTTTTTATTAGCAGCCAACAGGATCTTCTAATTTTCACAAAGAATATCTTACTAAATTTCTTAATACATCCTTTAAGACTCAAATGAAAATAAAGTAGTTTCACAAACTTACTTCTGCCAAATCTTCAAAACAGCTGCCAGCTAAGGGATGAGGACTACTTTCATCAGTCATTTCAACTGTGTCTTCAATCAACCCTAAAAGTTTTACTGTCAACTCATGTATATCTGAAATATTACTGAAAATCTTTTCAATGTCCTGAAAAACAAAAAGGTTAAGATGTGAGGTTGAGAATTTTGTTTAAAAGTTACTAAAGTGATATAAGTGTTAAGAGTGTATTTTCACCCAATCACATACTAATGCATTCCAAGATATATAATATATTCTAAAACATAATAAAGTCAACCACAAATAAGGGACATTTGAAGTCTTTTAGATTATACACAATAAATGTATTGAAAATATAGACTCTCAATAGTTTTTTAAAAATTTCTTTTTCAATTACAGTTGACATAAATTATTATTTAGTTTCAGGTATACAACCCCATGACTAGACATTTATATACCTTAAGAAGTATGTACCCCAATAAGTCTAGTACCCATCTGACACCGTGCATAGTAATTATAATATTATTGACTATATTCCTTATGTTGTACTTTACATCTCCATGGGTATTTTTATAACTGGCAATAAGTGCTTCTTAATCCCTTTCACCTTTTTCACTCATACCCAGCCCCCTCCCATCTGGTGATTATCAATTTGTTCTTTGTATCTATGTTTGTTTCTGTTTCATTGTTTGTGTTTCAGATTTCCACATGTAAGCGAAATCATATGATATTATGTCTTTCTCTGTCTGACTTATTTCACTTAGCATAATACCTTCTAAGTCCATTCATGTTATTGCAAAGATTTCATTTTTTCATGGCTGAGTAATATCCCATTGCATATATGTACATCTTCCTCATCCAATCATCTATCGAAGGATGCTTCGGTTGTTTCAATGTCCTGGCTGCTGTGAATAATGCTGCAATGAATACTGGAGTGGGTACAAATACCCTTACAAATAAATGTTTCAAATTTGGGGGGTAGATACTCAGAAGAGAGATAGCTGGATCATATGGTACATCTGTTCTTAATTTTCCATACTGACTACCAATTTATACTCCCACCAGTAATGTATAAGGGTTACTTTTTCTCTACATCCTCTCTAACATTTATTTCTTGTCTTATTGATCAGAGCCATTCTGGCAGGTATGAGGTGCTATTTCATTGTGGCTTTGATTTGCATTTCTCTCCCAGGTAGTGAAGTTGAGTGTCTTTTCGTGTATCTGTTGGCCATTTGTATGTCTTCTTGGGACAAGTTCAGGTCCTCTGCCCATTTTTAATTTTTTTAAATTTATTTTTTAAAACAGGTCAGGCATTTAATTAAGTTCTTCATAAGAAAAGTAGAACACCAATTTGTGAGGATAAATCCCTTTTATGAAAGCAAACAGAGTGGAGGTAGCCCTGGAACTGAAAAATAACTTTGTTGGCAGAATTTGCAAGTCCTAGGCTTTCTGATTAACCTTGTGCTGCTCTATGATCTCATATCTCTCTTTCTGTGTCGCAGATCTTGCCCTCTTGGTGTCTGGGGCTTGCACAGCTTCTTGAAGTAATAAGGATTAGTGAAATGTTTGGGGATTTTTACACCACTCGTGGAGGTGGTGATAACAAATTTCTGATGTGTTCTACATAGAGGAACTTGATTCAGGGACAGATGTACAGTCACAAGTAGCAAGGCACTGCTCATCTGCTTCAGGAAAACCACCCTCTTGCCTCGGTGGTACCCAGTGAGGATGATCACAATGGTCCCTGGGAGTGATGCTGACCCGCAGTTTTCTCACATGCTGACTAAAGGGTTTCTTGCTATGATTCAACAGCTTTCAAGGCACACCTTCAGCAGGATAAGATCTAGGCATTTTGTAAAGTTTAACCCCTCAGGTAGCACCATTCTTGTCACCACAACTGGTTTTGTGACAGTAGCAAGAACTTTCTCCTTTTTCTTGTCAATCTTGGATTTAGCTGCTGAATACTTCCTCTTGCAAATGGCCTTTCAGAAATACCTAGTCAATCAGGTATCTACCAACTACCAATTCTTCCAACTAGAACAGGGTTTCGGCTGCTGTGGGGCTTCCCCTTCTTAGGGGTCTTGGCCTTGAGGTTACCCTTCTTGATTTTGCTGCCAGCATCAGTCTTCTTGGCTTCAGGTTTCTTCTCCTTAGTATTGGCTTCTCAGCTTTTTCACCCACCATCTTGCAAGATGGGAAAGGGGCCCTGTCCATTTTTAAATTGTTTGTTTTTTAGTGCTGAGTTATATGAGTTCTTTATATATTTTGGATATTAGTTCCTTTTTGGAGGTATCATTTACAAACATCTCCCATTCAGTTGGTTGTCTTTTCTTTTTTTAAATCCTAGCCTGAGAATACATTTATTGATTTGAGTGAGAGAGAAAAGGAGGGGGTGGAGAGAAAGAGGGAGAGAGAGAGAGAGAGAGGGAGAAAGAGAGAGAAACATCAATGTGAGAAACATCGATTGCTTGCCTCCCATAGGCACCCTGACTGGGGATCGAACCCACAATCTTTTTGTGGTATATGAGACAACACTCCAACCTACTGAGCCACCTGGCCAAGGCTGTCTTTTTGTTTTGTTTATTGTTACTTTTATTGTACATAAGCTTTTTATTTTGATGTACTCCCATTTATTTTTGCTTTTACTTCCCTTGCCTTTGGGATAAAGTTCAGAAAAGTCTCTCTGAGATCAAGGTCCCTAAGTTTAGCACCGATGTTTTCTTCTACATATTTTATCATTTCAGGCCTTTTAGTAAGTCTTTAATCAATTTTTAAGTTTTTTATATATGGTATCAAAGACAGTCTAGCTTCATTCTTTTGTATGTGGCTATTCAATTTTCCCAATACCATTGAAGAGGCTTTACTTTCTCCATTGTATGGTTTTGGCTTAATACCATACTGTTTTGATTATTGTAGCTCTGTAGTATAATTTGAAACCAAGGGGTATGATACCTCTGATTTTGTTGTTTTCTCAGGATGGCTTTGGCTATTTGGTGTTCTTCATGATTCCATATAATTTTGATTTTTTTAATTTTAATAATATTTTACTTAACATAGTACTATAAATTTTTTTTCAAATTTGATTTTTTTCAATCTGTTTTTTTGAAAAATACCATTGGGATTTAATGGGGATTACATTAAATCTGTACATTGCTTTAGGTAACATGGCCATTTTAACTATGTTCATTCTTCTAATCAATGAACACAGAATATCTTTCCATGTCTTTGTGTCTTCAATTGCACACAACAGTGTCTTGTAGTTTTCAATGTATATAGGTCCTTCACTTTCTTTGTTACATTTATTCACCAGTATTTTACCCTTTTCACTGCAATTGCAATGGAATTGTCTTCACTTCTTTTTCTCATATATTTCATGATTAGTATGTAGGAAAAAATCTCTTTTAAAAAAGAGTATTTGTCACCCTGGCCAGGTGGTTTGAGTTGGTTGGAGCATCGTCCCATACACCAAAAGGTTGCAGGTTCAATTCCTGTTCCGGGCACATACCTAGGCTGCAGGTTCGATCTAGGTTGGGGCCACACATGGGAGGCAACCAATTAATGTTTCTCTCCTACATCAATATCTCACTCTCCCTCTAAAACAAAACAAAAAAATCAATAAACATATCCTCAGGTGAGTATTTAAAAAAAGAAAAAAGAATATTTGTCTAGCTAGATTCTTTAGAGTTGACTTTCAAAGCTACAGATATAAAAATATGGACAAAGCTCTCCAGATTCCCATACTACTCTCCCCACTCCCACCCTGTTTTCCAACAGAGCAACTCTGCCTTTGTTTATGTGATACTCGGCATAAATTTTTATTCTTATAAAGTTCCACTGTTAAAACCTTAAACTACTTCCTTAAAGTACCTACCAAAAGAGTATAAAGCATGTCTTTTCTAGACCATACACCTTTTTCACTGCCTTCAAATGAATGACTATAAATCTTAGCTACTGCATAACAGAAAAAGATTTCATTTCAGTGTAATCCCTTCTCATTTTGTGTCTAACTTTCATTGTCACCATACTACATTAGTACAACATTCACATAATTAAAAAGCCCACAAAAACTATATAAAACAACATTCTTGTTTTGTATACTCATAAAGTATATAAAGTTACTATTAATGATTTTTGGCTGCTATTTGACTTAGAGGTAGACAGAATTTCAAACCCAAAAAGGTACTTACAGAAGGTTTAAACAGCTTTTTGTCAGAAAGAAAGGCTTCTCGAAACACTTTCATGATCATATTTAGTTCCCGCAGATACTGTCTTTCTTCTGCAATTTCAGTTCTGACAAGGTCGTAATAGTTTAATTCACCTGAAGAACTAGGTTCATCTTCACAGAGAGAAACCAAACCTATGTCATCCTGATCAAACATATCCATCAAAACCTGAGAAATAAACCAATAATGCATAATTTATTTCCCCTACTTTTACAAAGCCATTTCAAAGTACTTGCAATTAAACATACTAAACAGTAAGAACTGTGTGTATTACAGGCTAATATATATGGAAAAATTCAAAACAAGGGAAATATGAAAAGTTGATGTAGAAAAAGAAGTATTTCTGGAATAAGATAAACCTAATAGTGAAATATACATATGTGTGTGTGTGTGTATCTCTCTCACACACACACACACATTGATAGGAAAAAGAGCATAGCTTTGGAGAACAATCCAAGCCAAAATTCTAGTTTAACTATGTATTTACCTGTGATTACAGATTATTATTTTAAAAGTCAGACTCCTATATATAACATGGAACTGATAAAAGAATCCAAAGAGGTAATATACATAAAATGCACACTACTATGTCTGCCAAATAGTAAGACATTCAAAATAGTAGTTCCCTGTCCTACCTATAAAGATGGTTTTATGCACTTAGATGAGTTCAAGGGACAAAAATATGAAACAACACAATACTATAGTACAGGCACATGATAGACTAAAAATATGATACTTTTCTGAAGCTTATTTACTACATTAACAACTGCTATTAAATTTATTTGTTAAAACCAAGCAACCCACAGATGCTTAAATTGCTATAGCAACAATTTCCCCTTTTCAGAAAATAGTAAAGATTCCTAGTATGGACGTGAGTCAAACAACAGGCAACAGCCAGTTGTAAATGAAAAGCAATTATGAAAAAGGTGACCATAGTTTTCGTAATTAAACACAGTCAATAAAGAAAAATTGTACCCACATAATTATACATTCAAGACTGAATAAAAACTACTTTCTTAGAGTTCAGTTAAAAAAAGGCATAATCCCAAAAAGGAAGCTCCAAAAGAAAACGACTTCAAAGAGATAAGAGGAAATTCTGACAAGACACTATGAGATAATCATTGATTCTGAAATTGTTCTTATTTAATGATCACTAGAAACTGACAGTTTTAAATAAAATACAGCAATTAACAAAATAAATACTGCCCTTCTGATCTTGTTGAATCTAACTCAGAAATATGTAAATGTGGTCAGTTACATCTACTACACTTCCTCCTGTGTGAACTCATCTTCTTAGATGATTTCCAATTACTATCTCAATGATAATGACTCCTTAAGTGTTTATCTCTAGCCTCAGCATCTCTCTGGACACTAAACAAGTATTACAAAGGACTTGCTACTTATCTCCCTATCTGACTGAACCTCTATACCTCCAAATAGGTATACTCCACCTCATGATCACTAATAATACCACCACCTACTTGATCATCGTAACTAGAAAACCTGTCATTACCGTAGACTTACCACTCCTCCAACTTCTATATTAAATCAGTCCCCAACCTGTCAATATTAATTCAGAAATATTTCCTAAATCTGGTCAGTTTCTTGTATTCTCCGTAATCTGGAATGTCTTTTCTTATTTCCTTTCCAAGTATCACATTTATTTATCTGACAAATACCTAGCCATTTTCATCACTCAGCTCAAGTATAATTTTCTTTGTATAGTTTTTCCCACTCTCTCTGGCTCCACTATCAGAATCTTTTCCACTGGCTTAGGTCCTCCAGTAGCAATCTTCTCTCTTTCCAGTATAAATACTTGTATTGAAATTTCTAAGGATTAAGGACCATGATTTCATGTTCAAATCTATAGCATTTGACAGACAGTAAGCACACAAAAGATATTCACTTAAAAAGCACACATGTATTGTACATGTTTATAAACTATTAAGAGTTATAATGGAGGCTAAACTGCAGATGAGTTAAGGATCAAAAAAACATTAGGATAATAAAAAGATTTTTGTTTTTGGTCATGTTCAAAGAAGTAGGGCCAGTTTTTGGAACAGATGGATTAATGTTATTACTATGAAAGAAAAAAACCACAGAATTCAACTCCTATTACATCTAGGCCTGGAGAAGTAAACTTCAGAGTAGCTCTGTGCTACCTTATTCTCTTGCCTTTCTTAGATTCTCTTGTCTCTCTTAGACATCCATTTTCCTCCTAAGCACATATGTCTATTTTTGCAGTCTGAATATTATTTTCCTTAATAGTGACAATTATAGTAGGGGTTGAGTTATATAATTCTTTCCTGTGATCATCTATTCTAAGCAACTCCGGTGTGCCAGAATACCTCATATAGTCAAATGTTGCTTTTATTTTTAAATATAAAGAAAAAAAGGTTAATTCTCAAGTTCCCTGACTGGCAAATTATATGACCTTGCCTGGTAATTTATACAGATCCCTAGAAATCATTTATTCAAATAGTTTACTAAACAAGATGGGTTGTGAGCTCTTGAACCAGAGATCACTAGAAATCAGTTTAGTTTACTGAGATCACACCATCTCATACTAATCTCATTACTCCATTCACATGACTAGACCCAGAAATAAAGCCATCTTAATTTTAAGCCAAGCATATGACAGTCTCAAATAACAAACTTAGGATCATGGTAGAAAGAGATGGGCAAATTATAGCCCATAAGCCATATTGCACCCACCACAATAGTTTTACTAGAACACAGCCCATACTCATTTGTTTATGGTGCTATGATGGCAAAGATGAGTAGGTGCAATAGAGACTAAAATGTTTACCCTCTGGTCCTTTACAGATAGTTTGTTGAACTCAATGGTCAACAAAACAGTAGCTGACCAAAAGGCCGCAGTTTAAAAAGTGGTAATTTATTCCTAGCAGCACACCTCTAATAACATGAAAAATTTCATTTCTCATATACTGTTTTTTCAATATTTTTAATATTTTCAACTAAAACTGTTTCTCCCATTTGTACACATTTTAAAAAGCTGGGAAGGATACTGAAAATGCTGAATGACAAAATTAGATTTTTGTATCTTGATATGTTGACGTATAGTCTCAATAACAGTATAAGATGCTCAAGGGACAGATATGAGCTCAAACTTACATGAAAAAAATCAACAGCAGTTGTAAGAAATCGAAGACATAGCATAATAACTAGTATCACATGTGAAAAGCCCTAGGGAGCTTAGACATCTGCAAACTCAGTAAGTAAGCAGAGTGACATGGGTACCCTCACCCCCCCCCAAAAAATGCTGAAATTATATAATAACAACATAGGATAAAGGAAGGCATTTCACTGTAATCTGTGTTGGTCAAACCAAATCCAGATTGTTATCTTTAGTTTTAGAAATTACAGGCTAAAAGTAAAATAATAGTGAGATCTAAAAATCATGTCATCTGAAGACTATTTTTTAAAGTCTCAAAACGTAAAGATTTAGTAAATAAAAATACATCATGTAACTTATTCTGAAAAACAGTTTGGTCTTATTTAATGTAATTTAGGAGAAAAAATTAGAATTAATGAATGAGAGTTAACAGAAGCCCTGGCTGGTATGGCTCAGTGGATTGAGTGCCGGCCTGCAAATCAAATGATTGCCGGTTTGATTCCCAGTCAGGGCACATGCTTGGGTTGTGGGCCAGGTCCCCAGTAGGGGGGTGCATGAGAGGCAAGCACACACTGACGTTTCTCTCCCTCTCTTTCTCCTTCACTTCCCCTCTCTAAAAATAAATAAATAAAAATCTCTAAAAAAAAAAAAAAAAAAAACCACCAGAGAAATCTACTTTAACTTTGTATGAGAAAGACATTTCACCTAATTAGGATTTTATAAAAATGGATGAACGGTGTTTAAGAAATGAATTTGCCAGTGCCCAAACAGAAGCTATGTGATGAATTGTCGGTTTATTGTGAGGATTTGGCCTCTTGTAATTCTGAAACTGTAATTGCCTAGAATTTAATTGCTTTTACCTTTAAAAAGAGTCATGGAAAAGGTGAACTTCAAACATGGTATAAGTCTTTCCTTCCCACAGTTCCTCAACAATTCTGTCCAAGGCTAATGGGCAGGGGAGGAGGAAATGGAGAAAATAAGGTAAGACTCCCTGTAAGGTGGGGGTGGAGAAAAGCTAGGGTTGTCCATCTCAGTGTGACAGACTCTGAGTGGAGTAAGGAGGGTGTCTGTAGAGAGAGGCACACCTAACACAGAAGGTTAGAGATCAGTTGGGGTAAAGAAACCATCCACATGACAAGGCAGCTTGATGAAGGGTGCTAGAGAATATGGTCCAAAGCAGGAGCCCAACACAGTATTGTCAGAGCTTGAGTGAGGGAGTAAGGAAAGTGTATATAAAAGGAAGAAAGGTTTCCAAGCCATAATAGGGCTAAGGAGGGTGCTTACACAAGTAGAAGAGAAGGCTGCCGGGAGGCTGGTTACATAGGAGAATTGATCAAATAGGAAAATATATTAAGAAAAATAGGCCCTGACCAGTATGGTTTAGTTGGCTGGGCATCATCAGGGAAAATGAAAGGTTCAATTCTCAGTCGGGGTACATGCCTGAGTTGTGGGTTCAGTCCTTGGTCAGGGTGCCTATGAGAGACAACTGATCGATGCTTACATCCATGTTTCTCTCCCTCTTTTTCTCCCTCCCTTCTCTCTATCTAAAAATAAATAAATAAAATCTTTAAAATAACAAAAAGAAAAATGTGAGCCAGGTTTCTTCCTTTCAGAGAAGGAAACTACTAACATGAAAAAGGGGATGCTAAAATAAACCTGTGATATTGGATTTGGTTCAGAGAGATCTGTGAACTCATAATAAATAAATACGTTCATGCATATACAATATATACACACAAATATATATATATATATTTGCCCTAACTCTGGCCTCTAAGAGAGCAGAGCAATGATGCTCAAATAGCAATGAGCTCATCTAGCACCCAGATCTTGGTTTCTAAATATCACTCACCACTAAAAGGAACCAGGGTATCTTAGAAAACAACCAATTCCAGGCTTGAGCAGTAAGTAAAGAACAAGTTGAACCTAGTCTTGTGTCAAAAGAAAGTGCTTGGTCCTGGCTGGTGTGGCTCAGTGGATAGAGTGCCAGCCTGCAAACCAAGGGGTCACTGGTTTGATTCCCAGTTTGATTTCTAGGCACATGTCTGGGTTGTGGGCCAGGTCCCCAGTAGGGGCATGTGAGAGGCAACCACACATTGTTGTTTCTCTCCCACTCTTACCCCCCTTCCTCTCATTCTAAAAAATTAAATAAATAAAGTATTTTTTTAAAAAAACAATAAACAAAAGAGAGTGCTCAAAGAATGACAGGGACAGAGAAGCCAACTTGAAAAAGCTCCCACTGGCCAAATCTGGGACAATTTGAGTATTTAAATAATAAAGTAATAGAGTAGGGCCCACTGAATAAAATAAGAATCCATGAGTCCACATTAAAATAAACAAATGAATAAACTTAAAGTGAGATGGGGAACAATGTATTTACAGTCTCAAAATATTCCACAAAATATTTATTTATAATTACAAAAGAGAAAAAGAGTACTTCAAAGTAGAGAAGCCTAACAGACAACCCCTTAATCGAGTGATCAAAGTGAACATCACCAGTAATAGAAACAATGAAATCGTGCGCTATGTGAAAAAATACAATGAGAACACAGTACTACTTCCATGATATTCCTGCCATAGATCCATAACCTGAATCTAATCCAGAAGAAACATCAAAAAAAAAAGGATATTTAAAAAAATAATTTGTGTAATACAAAAAACTGTCAAGGTAGTGAAAGTTAAGGGAAAAATGAGGAACTGTTTCAGACTGAAGAGAGAGAAAAACATTCATGACAACTAAATGCAATACATGATTCTGGACTGGATCGTTCTGTTATAAAGGACATCATTGGGACAACTGGCAAAACTTGAATGGGATCAGAGGATTAAATGGTATAATGCATCAACATAAATTTCTTGGATTTTAATTGTCATACTATTGTTATGTAGGAAAATGTTTTTTGTCTGTAGGATACTAAACTATGTTGGCAACTTATTCTTAAGTGGTTCAAGGCACAGGCAATTTTACTAAAAGTCTGAGATAACAAAAACAAAGTAAAAAATGTAACCATAATTTTAGAAGTCAAAATAGAAATAAGAAAGAATTTTTACTATGAAATTAATCATTTTTGAGACTATGGCACAGTACAATGGATCTCAATCATAACTGCTCATCAGAATCACCTGGTTTACTTTCAAAAAATTTGAAAATACTGAGGCTTGGAGGCCCAATCCAGGCTAAGTAAATTAGAATCTTTGGGGGCTAGATACATCAGGATTCTTCAAAAGCTTTCTGGTAATTCTGATGTACAGTTGAAGTAGAGACCCGCTGGGCTGTGCCAGATTCTGAGGGTCATTCACCCTTAGAAGTCTAGTTTGGGTGGTATCTTTGTGAAGTGTTCCCAGTCATCCCTACACCTCTTATCCTCTTAATAGTTTTAATTACATTGTGCTACAATTAGTTGTTTACATTATTTTTATTTCCCACTAAAATAACTTTCTTTTAACACAGTGTTTGCTGACTTGTTCACTGGTTTATCTTCAATGCTCAGAACAGTGACTAGCCTATAACAGGTACTCAAAAATATTGATTTAAAAAGTAAGAAAAAAGGAGGGAAAGTAAAAAGGAAAGAAAAGGACAAGGGGGAAACAATAAAGATTCAATTTCTTTCCTTAGTAGCTTACAGCCAGGAAAAAAGAAGATAAGCGTGACAAATTACCAAAAGGAAGTAACTTTGGCATTGCAGTCTTTTTCTGTCTTCCCGAGCCCCACTAAACTATTCTATGAAACCCAAGTATGCTTTTCAAAATTAGTTCTTAAGCTTAAAAGTATCTGAACACTCTATATTCTCTTTCTAAAAATATAAAACTCAAATAAAGACAAACTCAAACTACTTTTCTTGAACTGGTTTGAGGTTCTCCATGTTCTTTCCTGTACAGAAGGGATTTTTGTTGGAAAAAACAGAGATTCTCATCCCGTCACATGATGAAAAAATCTGGAAATATCATGGTTAGTTTGTAAAGTCAGCATTTTTCTGTGTTCCAAAACCAAGACTTACAAAAATTACTAATATAATCATAAAAAAGAGGGAGGTAGACATAACATGTAGTCACTATTATTCAAGTTAAGTTTAAATACCTTTTAACACTTACCTTATCTGCACACATTGACACTTTAATGTCCTGCTGAGATATTTCATAATGTCGAATATTAAAAACATAATTACCAGCTAATTTCAAAATATCAGCTGAGATATACTCTAGTACAGCCACAATATATAAGGACACATGGTAGTCCACTTTGTACCCTAAAACTTCCTGTGGAAAAAAATAAATAATTTAATTCTAAAAAAAAATGGCACTATCAAGTACCAGTTAAACACTTAAAATTTCATTTAACATTCTCACTTATAAAGAACTTCCTATAAACCAAATGTCAAAATTTACAGGTACCATAAGATATAAAATGAGTTACTGGCCCCAGTACCAGGGGCTTTCTTCAAACAGAGACACCCCAATCTAACAAATCTGCTTTTAGTATCAAACAAAAAGAGACAGTTCATTCTAAGAGGAAATCTTGGGCTGGACTTCACCAAAAACCTCTTAATTAATACATTATCCAAAACCCATTTGACAAGTATCTGCTATCTTCAAGGACCTTGATTAAACCAATATCCCCAAGTTACAATGGTTTCTATTGAGAAGATATATGTATGGGGAAGGGAGGATCTTAAAATTGCTACCAAGGGGTATTCAAATCTATGTACACCAAGTATTTTCTATAGACTGAAAAATATTCCCTAGTCTACTTTCCAATGTATATACAAATACGTGTGGTAAATACAGATTAATTAAAAAAAATTCTGAAATCACATTTTGACATTGTTTTTTCAAATAATTTTTATTTTTAATTATATTTTTCCATGACCATTTATCCTCCCTATACCCTCTGCCACTTCTACCCATTCCCCATCCCCTCACTATATGTTTTCTGAATCAACAAAAGGTTGAAAATCAGTCAGGGGTAGTAGTCATCAGAAGATGCCACAAAGATGCATTATTGCTTATTATTAACTTTTTTCTTTTTGATGCCCACTTTATTATTTCCACATCACAGCACACTTTACTCTTGTGCCCTTCTATTCTTCTAGTACCTACTGATTTCCATTCCTTATATGATAGCTATTCTTTTTTTTTTTTTTTTTAATTTTTATTCAGTTACAATTGTCTGCATTTTCTCCCCATCCCTCCACCCCACCCCAGCCAGGGTCTATAGGAGCAATACTATATAAGGACACAAGGACAAAATCAAGGGGGAGGGTAGAGGTGGGGGAGGGAGGTATTATTAACTTTTAATATTATTTGAAAGGCAATCTGATTTTATCACAGTATACTTATTTTCATTTTGTACACATAGTATGAAATGTATGTATAACTACAAATATACACACAACCAAGTGCATATATACAATAACATAGACCATACTATATATACACCAATACTATAGATAAGTACTATTTATAAAGAACTTCCCCAATGTTTAACTTTTTTTATTACCTTCAGTGAAGGATGGATTTTGTCCACAGGCAGTAAGAGAGGATTTCTTCGTTTTCGTTTCTCTATGGCCGACTGTGCATCAGCTATAGCCCATTTATCAATTGGATGAGGAAAGGTCTTTTGGACTCGTTCCTGTTCAGATCATAGCAGTACTATTGTTAATAGAAGTGCTCTAAGTAGAAAATTCATATAACTGTACCACCATTTTTAATGGTAGCAGGTAATAGTAACATAAAGTTCTGATTCCTGTAATAAGTTAAATTTTTAAAAATCAATGGGATTTGTTAAAAAATTTTTTATAAAGATTCTTCAACATAATTCCCATGGGTGAATAAAAAGGTGAAATTTAAACAAAAGCTTTAAATGTAAGCATAATTAAAATGAAACACATTTTAAAAAGTAATAATGTTAGGAAAGATTAAAGCTAGCATAAAATACTCTATCACTGGTTTTACAGTAAGATTTCTAGGGTTAAAATTCTTTACCTAGCAAAAGTTAATTCATTATTAATAATTATTATACAGTCACTCCCCTTTTCCTAATCTTGGAGCTTCAAATATAGAGAAGAATTTTAAAAAGAAGAGAGATCATGTACCTCTTAGAGGATCAACTGGGTGGCAGAGCTTCCAATGAAGGAAATGTATCTCTTGGCAAAAAAAATCCAAGCCTTTTAAATTATGATTTATGATTCATCTAACCTTAAACTGAACTGGTAATTGGCATGAATAAGGGAAGTAATGATAAGTGAATCAAACTCCAATTGAGCAGCATTTCTTATTTAATTATATTCAGCTTTGAGATTATTTAGCTACTGAAAAGTATGCTTTTATTATATTTATTTAAGGACCAATTCTTACAGCAGAGAATAGGAAAACAAATGCTTTAATTCCCAGAGTCTCTAGAACTCATAATAGCTCAATTACTCCAAATTAAGATTTTCCTTCATACTGGAAGCTATTGCCTTATTATAGAAACAATTTTCAAAGGAAAGGTAAGATAAGCAGTCTAGTGCAAAAGTTAATTTCAAAAAGCTATAATGACAGATACTACTAAAAATCTAAATATACTCCCATGTTAGTGAACCAAAACCGTATTTTAGCAATGCATCACACATGATCTTTTAGTAGTGTGTAAGATTTATAATAGTCCTTTATTGAGGCAGTATTTATATACAGCAAAATGCACAGATCTGAAGTATACAACTCAATGAATTTTGAAAAATGCTTTACTAATCAAGATATAGAATATTCCACCCCTCAAAGGCAACCACGCACCATCTTGATTTCTATCACCATTAATTTTGGCTGTTTCTGAACTTCATCTAAATGGTATCATACAATATGTATTCCCTGGGGTCTGGATTTTTTTGCTCTGTGTAATGTCTGTGAACTGTAGGTATGTTACTGTGTATATCAATAGTTCATTCTTTTATTTTATTACTGAGTAGTATTCCATTTTATAAATCTATCACAATTTGTTTACCCATTTTCTTGTTGATAGAAATCTGGATTGTTTCTAATTTTTGGCTATCATGAATAAAACTACTTGGATATTTATGTATAAGTCTTTTTGTAAACATAATTTTCATTTACTTAGGGTTAAGTACCTAGGAGTAAAATTGCTGGTTCATAAGCTAGATACATATTTAACTTTATAAGGAACTGCCAACAATTTTCCAAAGTGGTTATATAATTTCCACTCCCATTATCAGCATAAATAGTTCTAGTTGCTCTACATCTCATTAACATTTGGTTTTTTCAGTCTTTAATTTTATCCCTTTTATGAAATAGTATCTCATTGTGGTTTTAATTTCTATTTTGTTCATGAGTTGTGAGCTTAAACATCTTTTCACGTGTTTACTGGCCATTAGTAGATCTTCTTTTATTAAATGTCTGTTTAAGACTTTTGCCCCTCTGGGATAAAAGTAAGCTATCTTTTTATTATTGATTTGTAGGAGTCTTAACATACTCTGTATACAAATTCTTTGTAAGGAATTGCAAACATTTTCTCCCAGTCTGTGACGTACATATTTTTTTCCTCATCAATTTTATTCTTTAATACTTACTGTCTTTGAGTCCTCTATAGAAAATACTTGCTTAACCTCAGGTTATGAACATATTCTGCATTTTCTTCTAGAAAATTTATAGTGTCAGCTTTTATGTTTAAGACCATGATCCATCGTGAATTAATTTTTGTGTGAGATAGGTTTCAAGCATTTTTTTGCCCCATAAATTTATCCAGTTGTTCTAGCATTTTTTTTTTTTTTGCTGACAAACTTTCCTTTCCCCACTGAATTGTCTTGATGTTTGTTTAAAGTGAACTGACCATATAATCCACATATGATTTCAATGGCATTAGTTTCCACAGTAATTAACTATGATATATATTTGGATTAAAAAATTAATTTGCATAGTTGTTCGGTGTGTTTTTGAAATAACAAAATAGTTTTACCTCCACATCTTGAACAGTCCTTGGTTGGGCCATGCATAATTTATTAAGTAGCTGAAAAATCAGCTCTTCGATATAATAGAGAGATTCTTCATTAGCTGAGAGATTGGGATGTACTTGTTCCTGAACCTTTAAAAACAAAGTTCTTAGTTAACATACAGGCAAAATAATATTTATTGAATAAAAGTAAGAGAATCATATCTATATAATTTACTAGCATGGTATACTCAAATAGAGACATAAATCACACACACACACACAAAATACCTGTATTTGGTGGCTTTTGTAAACTTTTCTTAACCTGCAGAGTAGTATTCCTAAGCTTTCTGGGATTGTATGAAAATCTATTGTTCTCCTCCTTATCACCAAAAAGATCATATACACATACAATATTCTATACAATTTCAGAGGAATCACAAATACCCTGAAGTTAACTAATATATCTACTGAAAGTCCCTGAACACTACTAGCTCAGAAATCCCAGCAACAGTGGTATCTCTAAATAACCATAACACTTTACAAATTATGGACCTGGTCTATGAAGTAGATGCTAGTCCACTTTCTTTTACAGTGGTATGCACTTCTTCCTTATTGCCACCACGTAGCTTTGCTGAGCTCTTTGTTGTTAGATATCACCTTTTTTTTTTTGCCCTTTAATAACTTTTTATTTTTCAATTATAGTTGATATACAATATTATATTAGTTTCAGATGTACAATTCTGCAATTATACATTTATATAACTTGAGAAGTGATCACCCTGATAAAACTACTACCCATCTGACACCATACATAGTTACTACAATATTATTGACTATATTCCCTATGCTGTACTTTATTATCCCCAGGACTATTTTTTACCACCAATTTATACTTCTTAATTCCTTCACCTTTTTCTCCCATTCCCCCAACTGTCCTCCAATTTGGCCCTGTCAAAAGTTTGTCTGTATCTAGAGTCTGTTTCTAGCCTGCTTATTCATTTATTTTGTTTTTTAGATTCCATATATAAGTGAAATCATATGGCATTTTTCTTTCTCTGTCTGACTTATTTCACTGCACAATATCCTCTAGGTCCATCCATGTTGTTGCAAATGGCAAGATTTCATTCCTTTTTTATATGGCTGAATCATATTTCATTGTATATATGTATCACTTCTCTATCCATTCATCTAATGAGGGACACTTAGGTTGCTTCCATGTTTTGTCTGAGTTTCTTTGGATAAATACCAAGAAGTGGAATTGCTGGGTCTTTCGTTGTCTCTTATTATAATCTTTGCTTTAAAGTCTATTTTTCTGCCATTTGTATTGCACCCCTAGTTTTGTACTGTTTTGTTTCATTTCCATTTTCATGAGATACCTTTTCCTATCCCTTTACTTTCCGTCTGTGTGTCTTTTGATCTGAAGTGAGTCTCTTGTAGGCAGCATATGTAACGTCTTGTTTTGTCCATTCAGCTACCCTATGTCTGACTGGAGCATTTAATCCATTTACATTTAAAGGAATTGTTCATAGGCATATAGTTATTGTCAATTGTTATTCATATTTTTATCTTTTTTCTTCTTCTTCTTAAAAAAGACCCTTTAACATTTCTTGTAATACTGGTTCGACGGATGAACTCCTTTAGCTTTTTCTGGTCTGGGAAGCTCTTTATCTGTCCTTTGATTCTAAATGATAGCTTTGCTGGGTAGAGTAATCCTGGCTATAAGTCTTTACTTTTCATCACTTTGAATATTTCGTGCCAATCCGTTCTAACCTGTAAAGTTTCTGTTAAGAAATAAGCTGACAGTCTTATGGGAACACCATTGTAAGTAACTAACTGCTTTTAATATTCTTTGTTTTTAATCTTTGGCATTTTAATGATGATGTGTCTTTGACATGGACCCTCTTTGGGTTCATCTTGTTTGGGACTCTCTGTGCTTCTTACATTAATATGTCCATTTCCTTCACCAGGTTAGGGAATTTTTCAGTCATTATTTTTTCAAAGAAGTTTTCAATTCCTTACACTCTCCTCTTGTTCTGGCACTCCCATGATGCAAATGTTAGTATGCTTGAATTGTCCCAGAGACTCCTTAAATTATTCTAATTTTTAAAATTCTCTTTTCTTTTTGCTATTCTGATTGTTTTATGTTTTCTTATTTTCCAAATTGATGATATGACCCTCTGTTGTGTCTACGCTACTGTTGACTCCCTACACTATGTTCTTCATTTCTATCTGGTTCTATTTTATGTTCTATCTCCATTTTTAAGTTTCCTATCTCTTTGTTGAGGTTCTCATTAAATCTATCTACTCTTCCCCTAAGTATATTGAGCATCCTTGTAACAGTGTTTTGAACTCTACATCTGTTAGATTGCTTGTCTCCATTTTATTTAGTATTTTTCTGAAGTTGTGTTCTGTTCTTTCATTTGGAACATGTTTGTCTCATTTTGGCTGCCTGCCTATGTTTGTTTCTATGTATTAGGTACAGCTGCTACATATCCCAGTCTTGCTAGAGTAGCCTTATGTAGTAGGTGCCCTGTATGGCCCAGTGGAACAGCCTCCCCAGTCACCAAAGCTGTAGGGCTGTGCGCACCCTCCTGTTGTTCTAGTTGAGCCTTGAATGCTGTGGCGTGTCAATGGGAGGGATTAACCCACAGGCCAATTGGCTGTATGTCCTGGCTGCAATTACTGAGAAGGAACTGCTTTGCAAGGCCATCCTCATGGAGCAGCAATGAGTTCATCCCTTGAGTATGTCCCTCATGGAGGTGGTTGGGTAATGCTCTGATGTGGTCTGAAGTTGTCCACCCAATCTGCTGGCTCTGGGTCCTCCAGGGAGGTGCAGGCCAAGATCAGCCACTGACTGTTGCCTGCCTAGGGGCCTGCCTGGGGCCACCCAGTATGAGGTACAAAGGGATTCAGATGGCCACTACTTGTGCTGGGCATGGAGATGCCCAGGAGAGGACAAGCTGAGAAATGAGGCTGACTGTTGCTAGAGCTGGGTGGGGAGCCACTTAGCAAGAGGTATGAGGCACACTGTGGCCAGATGCTGCTTGTTTGGGGTTTGTAAACCTTTGAGAGATTTCAGGAAAGTCCAAAGCATGAGCCAAAACAGGTCATTCATATAGGAAAGCCACTAAAAACAGCTTCATGTGGATGGGGTCTCAGGGAATTGCTGGGTGAACAGTGTTAGCCAGGTTGATGGAGATTCACATATGGTGCCTGCCTGCTGGCTCTGTTTGGGAAGGGTTCAGAGAAGAACAATGACCTCTGCCAGCCCTTCTGGCTTAGGAGAAAGCTGCCTCTCCAACTCTCACCCCAAAGCCAGACAATTCAGTTCCTCCCCACAAGTCCCTGGTGCCTTTTAAATTGTTGTCCCAGTGCTGGAGCTTAGCGAGAGTAAGTCCTAAGAGGCACACCTGGTATTCCAACAGCCTTTATCTCACTCAGCCACAATCCCCACTGGTTTTCACAACCAGAAGTTATGGGGACTTCTCTTCCCAGCACTGGAATCCTAGGCTGTGTAAGAGGCCTGGTGTGTGGTTGGGATTTCTTGTTCCTCAGGGAGGACCTGTGTAGCACAGCTATCCCTCCTGATTTTTAACCACCACATGTAGGTATGGGACCAGCCCATTCTACATCTCTGGCCCTCGTACCAGTCTCTTCTTTATATCCTTAGTTATAGAGCTTCCGTTTAACTAGATTTCAGGCAGTTCTGAATAATAGTTATTTTGAAGTTTAGTTGTAATTGTGATGTGGTTGCAGTAGGATGTGAGTACCCCATTTAGCTACTCTACTATCTTGACCGGAGGCCTATTGTTAAATTTCTTAAAGTTAGAACCTAGTTTTGTCCTAAAAAATAATCCAGTCAAACTGGATATGAAGAATAATATGGTAAAACATAGTGGCTAGTGTATAGTAGATGTCATGTAAGTATCTGTTTTTAAGAATAATTGAGAAAAGTACTACTGTAACCTTATGCCATGGTAGTAGAAGGATACAAGTGCCATTGACATAAAAATTAATCAAAAATTTAAAGTCTTATATTACTTAAAAACTCATTAAGTAATTAAAAACCTTCCCAAAAGAAAATAGCATGATATTGACCACTGCATCTAAATTTTCAAAATTTATCATAAAATTTCTCATTATAGCCTCTTATATTTTCTAAGTCTATAATATCTTTAGTGATGCCCCTTCTTTCATTCCTAATATTTGTGTGTTCATTCTTTTTCTTGATAAGTCTCTCAGAGATTTAGCAACTGTATTTTATTAAACTTTTCAAGAACAAACTTTTGGCTCTGTTGATCCTCTCTATTTTATGTTTATTGTATATTTCATTTATATCTGCTTCATCTTCATATTTTCTTCTGCTTTCTATTTATTTTTTCTAACTTCTTGAGACAGATACTTCATCAGTATTTTCAACCTTTCTTTTTTTATATGTATATTTTCTTTAAGAATTACTTTTGTAAAAAAAACACACAGAATTTGATATGGAATATTTTGTAGTCACCCATTTTAAAAAGTTTCTAATTTCCAGTATGGTTTCTTCTTTGACCTTTAAAATTTACAAGCATTCTTCTTAATTTCTAAACATATGGGATTTTAATTATTTTATTTTTTCATAGCTCCAATGTTTATTCTGCAACAATACGCTTGTATGTACAAAGAACTCATGGACAGATATAGAAGACACCAAAATAGATTTCTTTGGCGAGAAGATCAGGGACTTGGGTGAACGACTCACATTTTACTGACTCTCCTGTAGTGTTTAAGTATTTTTAAAACCATGTGCATATGTTAAAAATGAAAAATAAATGGCTAAAGAGATATCAAAAAGCAGCTTCTTCTTGTAGGACTTACTAACATAGTAGGTACAGTATGCCATAAAGCATTTTAATACTACTTTGGTCATATAAAACTGTTGTTCAAAGTCCTTCTGTAGAACAAAAGTCTTTATTTGTCATCTTTCCCTTTTGTCTTTCTGTACACCATCTCTTGGAAAGTGGCCAGAATGTTATTCTCTCTCTTCTCTCTTCTTGGTTAAAGGATGCAAAGACTCTCCTCTCATCTGCACTGCAGATCTGGTTCTCTTTATGTAGTCATACAGCCTCCATTCTGTGATGCCTGTTACCACTCATAGCATACCCTGAGCATTCAAATGTAGCAATCTCTTCACTCATCAGCCCAATTTCACCTCTTCCTGGGATATGCTTTCCAGTTTTTACATACCCAGCCAAAGCTGCAGCTTCACCTGGGAGCAGAACATGGCCATAGCTCAGAGGTTTCTCACCTTGAGAGGTCTGTATTATAGGTGCTTCTGGCCCTGTTAGATCCATGGTATCTGCAATCTCTGAGTGCTCAATCCAGATACCTTTTGGCAATTCCCCTTCAGAATCCTTATACCTTGAGTCACTGGGCTCTTTTTTAGTTTTCTTATTCTTTTTTTCTTGACCCCCCCCCCTCCCCTAATCCCCTGTTTCTTTTTCTTCTCTTTGTTCTTGGCTCTTTTTGGCTTCCTGCTTCCCATCAACAGAGCTAAAATCAGTGTCAAAGTCTGAATTACTATCACTATTATCATAATATTTGCTATATTTCCTATTAGACTTTTCCTCTTTTTCTTTTTGTTTTGTTTTTTGAACAACTGGTCTTTTTCCTTTTTTCTTTGGAGCTGGAATCTCAACTGCTGGTCTTCTGAGTGTTTTATCTCATCTTCAAATGAGTTGTGTTCATCAGATCCCAGCTCTCAGGATACTCTGGAGACAGCCCCCACATCTCAGGAACTGTTGAGTCCCTAATCCTTTCCTCTCTTTCAGCCTCCTCTGTTGGTAGCTCTCCTTCTACATCTCCTAGTCTTCCACCCACTGCTGGTCGGCTGCATAGTGGTGGTAATGATAGCACTATCCACCACAGAAGATAGAATAAGATGAGAAGGCGTAGCTGCAGAGCCAGGGGCTAGTGATGAGGACACTCTGCAGACCCAGAACAACTACTGGGATAAGATGCATGGGCCCACACCATGGGAGCCTCAGGTCCTTGCAGCTGGAAAGTAACACAACAGCTGCTCCTCAGAGAGCAGTATCGTCATCGCCATCTCGGGGAGTCTGGGGTATCCTCAGAATAGCAGAACCTGGGCACTGGTGGCATCATATAATGGATTTTTAAAAGTTACCTTTTAACCTTTCCCAGTGTGGCTCAGTTGGTTGGAGCTTGACCATAAATGGAAAGGATGACTCCTGGCCAGGGCACTGGCAGATATTGCAGGTTGGGTCCCAGGTCCGGTGCATACAAAAGGCAACCAATCTATGCTTCTCTCCTTCTCTCTCTCTCCCTCCCTTCCCCTCTCTCTAAAATCAATAAGCATGATCTTCTGTGAGGCTTAAAAAGTTACCTTTTTAAAAATTGATTTCTAGAATTATATCACTGTGGTCAGAAAAGATACTTTCTTATTTTGATTTTTAGTATGTGAAATTTGTTAACTTGCTTTTATAGCTCAGTATATGGCCCTAATTAGTTTATTAAGGAAGAAGTGCAATAATGTTCAGCAAACTTTCCCAGAGAACAGAAAAAGAACAAGACAGACTTCCCAACTTATTTTGAAGCCAGCCTTGATATAAAAACTCAAAATTAAAAACAAAAATTATAGGCCATTATTTTTACTCATGAACCTAAAAAACAAAAGCCAAAACACAGTATCAGCTAACTAAATTCCATAATATATATTTTTTAAGAATTATATAACATGACTAAGTTAGGTTCATCCCAGGAATGTAAACTTGGTTTAATGTTAGAAAATTAAACAAAGTAATTTACCTTGTTAACATAATAAAAGAAAAAATAATATGCTGATCTCGATAGATGCACAAAAAGCATCTAAAAAATTCAACATTTTTTCATAGTAAAACCTCTTAATGAACTAACTTAATCTGATAAAGTCTATCTACAAAAAAAGGTGTAATAGTTAATGGTAAAACATTGAGGACTTTCCTTTTTAGATCAGGAAAAATAATTGTATCATTTCTATTCCACATTATACTGGAGATCTTAGCTAATGCAGTATAGCAAGACAAAGAAATAAAAATTAGAAACAAATTTATAGATGATTTGATTGCCCACTGTTAATTTTATGTGTCAACTTCTAGGCCAGAGAGTTCCCAGATATTTGGTTAAACATTTTTTCTGTGTGTATCTGTAAGGGTATTTCTAGGTTAGATTAACATTTGAATGGCAGGGGGAATAGAACTAGGGGGGGAAATTGATTGATTCTGTTTATGTGGAGACACCAGACTAATATATCCATGAAGGAAAATCAAAATATTATACAGATAAATTACTTGAATTCATAATGAGTGAAACTGTATTCTATGTAACAGCAACACAGTCAGAAAATAAAATTTAAAAATATCATTTATAACAGAATTTTTAAAATGTATCATATACTTTGGAATAAATCTTACAAATGAAGTTTAAGAACCCTAGCAAGAAAATTATAGACTCTGAGAAAAATTAATGACCTAAACAATTGAAATATAACATGTTCATGAATTACTAAACTTAATATTGTAAATATATCAATTCGCCTCAAACTTACCCATAAAGTTAATACAATCACAGTCAAAACCAAACAGATTCTCTTTCTTCTCAACAAGGCATGACAGCAGACTCCCCAGCAGACTCAAAGATGCAGATATTTGTGAAGTCCCTGACTGGCAAGACCATCACCCTTGAGTTTGAGTCCAGTGACACCACTGAGACCATCAAAGCTAAAATCCAAGACAAGGAAGGCATCCAACCTGCCAGCAACATCTGATTTTTGCAGGCAAATAGCAACAGGATGGCTGCATTCTCTCTGACTATAACATTCAGAAAGAGTCCACCCTGCACTTGGTGCTTCATCTGTGGGGTAGCATCATCAAGCCCTCCCTCTGCCAGCTTGCCTGGAAGTACAACTGGGACAAGATGATCTGCCTCAGTTCTAACACAAGGTGTTACGCCCAGCTGCACACTGCTGCTGCACTGTCAACTGTTGCACTCGGTCACACCAACAACCTGCACCCCAAGAAGGTTAAATAAGGGTCCTCCACCACCTCCTCAGGTCAACAGGGCAGCCTTCTGCCTGAACCCCATGACCCTGGGGCCTCAATCAAGTCTCCTTTTTACTGACTGGAAAATAAAAACCCAAACAGGTTATTTTGCTGAAATTGACAAGATAATGTCAAAACTTATATAGAAATGCAAAAGACTAAGAAAATCAGTCACATGTCTTAAACAAGTACAAATATTTCCAGCAATTGTTACTGGGATTTATTACAAAGCTACAGTAATTAATGATGTGATTCTTGTATAAGAATAGACAAGGGGATTCGGAAGATGGCGGCAACATAGGTGGGAGCGGAATCCACTTCCCCTCAGCGCCAGGGAAATACCTAGCTGATCTGAGGAGCAGAGCGAACAGCCAACAGTACTCCAGCATATACGAAGATTAGAGACCAAAGATAGAGGACATTGAAAGATCTGACGGTAAGAACAGTGCTCAAGGACAATAAGGTCCCCCGGACCCGGGAACGCGCGGTACAAGGGCGGCAGAAGCGCCAGCCCTGGCGCAGGGGTGGCTGCAGGAGTCTTGAGAGAGGGCCAGGCTGCGCTGTGAGCAGCCAGGTGCTTGATTGGACCAGGGGAGCTTGAAAAGGAGGAATTTCTCAAAAAGAAAAAGAAAATAGAGACACTCAGGGGCTAGTTAGAGAACTCTCGGTAGTAACCGAGGCCACTGGCGCCCCCCCCCCCCTCCGCCCCTGGACTGCGAGGGGGATAAACAGCACCGGAGTGACGGCGCTCACCTGAGGTCCGGTCGCACGCACGCACGCGCGCAGATTAGCGAACGGGGCCCATACATGAAACCCCGGAGGGGCGCCCACACCTGAAACCTCCGAGATCATTTGGAGCTGAGGCTAGCTGCTCCACCCACAGGCCCAAAACCTCGGAACCGAGTGCCGTGTGATTCAGTCCCAGGGCGGCCCCGCCCACTCGAGAGACTCAAGCCCAGGGCGGCTGGATCGGGCCCCCAAGCAGAGAACCTCAGGCGCAGCGGGTTGCGCGCTCACCAAGCGCAGGGCCGGCTGGGTGCGCGTTTTCCAAACACAAAGCTGCTGGCGAGTGTCCTAACTCCAAGGCGGCTGAACCTGCCGCCTGCGCGCTAGCGTCCCAAGCCCGGGGGCTCGATTGGTCGGCCGGCTGCGCGCTCAGGGCACAAAATACGTCACAAACCCAAAGCGGCTGGATTCCCCTGCTGCGCGCGCACGTGTACCAAGCCGAAGCGGCGGGAGCTGCCGCTTGCGTGTCCCAAGAACAAAGCTGCTGGAGTGGCTGATCAACAGCCTGATTGACTGCCAGGGACCACACCTACAAAACAGCGAAGAGTGTGACCCAGGAAGGGAGAAAAGTGAATCCAATCCTTCCCCACCCCCTCCTGTTGCACAGACAGGACACCAGCAGATATAACCTGACCGGTTTAAAGCCAACAGAAGATTTTTTTTCTTTTTTTTTTTATCTTTTTTCTTTTTTTTCCTTTCCCCCTGAATTCCTTCTTCCTCTCTCCTTTTTTTCTTTTTTTTTCATTCCTTCTTCCTCCCATCCTTTACCATTTTTATGTCTTCTTTCTGCCTTCTTTTATCTATTTCTATGTTTTAATTTTTGTTAAAATTCCTTCTTATCTTGCCTCCGATCTTTCTTTATTCCTTCTTCCCCGCTTCCTTCCTTTCCTCCTTTCCTATTTCCTTTGTCCCTCCTTCCCATCTTTGTTTTGGTTTTTTTGTGTTTTTTTTTTCTTTCTCCCCCCCTTTCTCTTTTTCCCACAGGTGAGACAACAAAACCTGGAGTGCTGAAAAGACGAGTTAGACCGTGTTAAACACATAAACGTCAGCTCAAGACCAGTGAGCACAGGAGAGTAAGGAGACAGCACCACCGAATCCCATTGGCATTCTACCATAGAAGTTCATATCATAAATCCAGGGAGTCAGAACAAAGCAATTTAAGAAGCAGAGGCCAACAAGAAGAGCCTCACAAACAATAGGAAGACAAAGAAACAATTCCCAAATGAAAGGAAAGGAGGAAGTCTCAGAAAGAATACTAACCGAAAAAGAGGCAACTCAACTATCAGATACGGAGTTCAAAGCAATGGTCATCAGGAAGCTCACTGAGCTCTCTGAGCTCAAAGAGAACTACCAGAAACTACAAGGAAACTACAATGAACTCACTGCAAACTATATAAACATGAAAAAGGAAATAGAAAATATCAATAAGAGCCAAGAGGAAATGAAGAATACAATTTCTGAATTGAAGAACACAGTAGAAGGAATGAAAAGCAGACTTGATGAAGCAGAGGATCGGATCAGCGAGCTGGAGGATAAAGTAGAAAAAAACACCCAGAAGAAGCAAGAAAAGGAAAAGAGGCTCAGAAAGAATGAAGAGGCAATAAGGGAAATGCAGGACAACATGAAACGTAACAATATCCGTATAATAGGAATACCAGAAGGAGAAGAAGAAGAGCAAGGGATAGAAAACCTGTTTGAAAAAGTAATGATGGAAAATTTCCCTAATCTGAGGAGAGAAAAAATCACCCAAATCCAGGAATCACAGAGAGTCCCAAGCAAGAGGAATCCAAAGAGACCCACCGCAAGACACATCATAATTAAAATGGCAAATTTCCAAGACAAAGAGAGGATCTTAAAGGCAGCAAGGGAGAAAAAGGAAGTAACATACAAGGGAGCCCCAATAAGGTTAGCAACTGACTTCTCAATGGAAACGCTCCAAGCCAGAAGAGAATGGCAAAAAATATTCCAAGTACTGAGAACCAGAGGCCTGCAACCAAGACTACTTTACCCAGCAAGGCTCTCAATTAAGATAGAAGACCAAATAAAGAGTTTCCCAGACAAAAGAAGTCTAAAAGAATACAGCTCCACCAAACCAGTTCTGCAAGAGATGCTAAAGGGACTGCTTTAAGGAAAGGAAGGAAAAGAGAAAGACAGAGGAACACAGGTAGGAAATAATGGCAATGAATAACTACCTATCGATAATAACCTTAAACGTAAATGGATTAAATGCTCCAATCAAAAGACATAGAACAGCTGAATGGATAAGAAAACATGACCCACACATATGCTGCCTACAAGAAACCCATCTCAGGACAAAAGACTTACACAGACTGAAAGTGAAGGGCTGGAAACAAATTTTCCAAGCAAACGGACAGGAAAAAAAAGCAGGGGTAGCAATACTCATATCAGACAAAATAGACTTCCAAAGAAGGGCCATAAAGAGAGATCCAGAAGGTCACTTCATAATACTCAAAGGAAGAATCCACCAAGAAGACATAAACATTATAAATATATATGCACCCAACATAGGAGCACCCAAATACATAAAGAAAATCTTGGAGGACTTCAAGAAAGATATTGACAGCAACACAATTATAGTAGGGGATTTTAACACCCCACTATCAAAAATGGACAGGTCTTCCAAACAAAAGATCAACAATGATATTGTGTCACTTAACAATACCCTAGAGAAAATGGACTTAACTGATATATACAGAGCTTTTCATCCCAAAGAAGCAAAATACACATTCTTTTCAAGTGTCCATGGAACTTTTTCAAAGATAGACCACATGATAGGACACAAAGCAAGCCTCAACAAATTCAAGAAAATTGAAATCATATCAAGCATCTTCTCTGACCACAAGGGAATGAAACTAGAAACCAACCCCAAGGGTAAAAACCCAAAACACTCAAAAACATGGAGACTGAATAGCATGCTATTGAACAATGAATGGGTCAAGAACGAGATTAGGGAAGAAATCAAAAACTTCCTGGAAACAAATGAAAACGAACTCACAACAACCCAAAACCTATGGGACACAGCAAAGGCAGTCCTGAGAGGGAAGTTCATAGCAATACAGGCCTACCTTAAGAAGTTAGAAACAGTTCAAACAAACAACCTAACCCTATGCCTACAAGAACTGGAGGAACAACAACAAAGACACCCCAGAGCAAAGAGAAGGAAGGAAATAACCAAGATCAGAGCAGAACTAAATGACATAGAGACTAAAAGCACAATTGTAAGGATCAATGAATCCAGAAGCTGGTTCTTTGAAAAGATAAACAAAATCGACAAGCCTTTAAGTAGGCTTACCAAGAAGAAAAGAGAGAGGATCCAAATAAACAGAATTAGAAATAAAAGTGGAGAGATTACAACTGACACCACAGAAATACAAAGGATCGTAAGAAATTACTATGAAGACCTGTATGCTAAGAAATTTGAAAACCTAGATGAAATGGACACATTTCTAGAAAAATATAATCTTCCAAAACTGAATGAAGAAGAAGCAGAAAACCTGAACAGACCAATATCAGCAAAGGAAATTGAAGTAGTCATCAAGAAACTCCCATCACACAAAAGCCCTGGACCAGATGGCTTCACAGGAGATTTCTACAAAGCATTTAAGGAAGAACTAACCCCTATCCTTCACAGACTATTCGAAAAAATCCAAACTGATGGAAGACTCCCAAACTCTTTTTATGAAGCCAACATCATCCCAATCCCAAAACCAGATAAAGACACAATGAAGAAAGAAAACTTCAGGTCAATATCGCTGATGAACATAGACGCTAAAATTCTCAACAAAATATTAGCAAACTGCATCCAGCAATATATTAAAAAGATCATCCACCATGACCAAGTGGGATTCATCCCAGGGATGCAAGGATGGTACAATATTCGCAAATCAATAAACATAATACATCACATCAACAACAGCAAAGACAAAAATCACATGATCATATCAATAGATGCAGAAAAAGCGTTCGATCAGATACAGCATCCATTTCTGATAAAAACACTCAGCAAAGTGGGAATAAAGGGAGCAGTCCTCAACATAATTAAGGCCATATATGAGAGACCTACAGCCAACATCACACTCAATGGACAAAAACTTAGAGCTTTCCCACTAAGATCAGGAACTAGACAAGGATGCCCTCTCTCACCACTCCTATTCAACATAGTATTGGAAGTCCTAGCCACAGCAATCAGACAAGAAAAAGCAATAAAAGGCATCCAAATTGGAAAGGAGGAAATGAAACTGTCACTGTTTGCAGATGACATGATAGTGTACATGGAAAACCCTATAGACTCCACTCAAAAACTACTCGACCTAATAAATGAATTTGGCAAAATAGCTGGATACAGAGTCAATACCCAGAAATCAAAGGCATTCCTGTACACCAACAACGAAACTGCAGAAACAGAAATCAGGAAAAAAATCCCATTCGATATAGCAACAAGAAAAATAAAGTACCTAGGAATAAACCTAACCAAGGAGGTAAAAGACCTGTACTCAGAAAACTACACAACACTAAAGAAAGAAATTAAGGAAGATACAAACAAATGGAAGCATGTACCATGTTCATGGATTGGAAGAATTAACATCATCAAAATGGCCATACTACCCAAAGCAATTTATAGATTCAATGCAATCCCTATTAGAGTACCCATGACATATTTCACAGATATAGAACAAACATTGCAGAAATTCATATGGAACCATAAACGACCTCGAATAGCAGCAGCAATTTTGAGAAAGAAGAACAAAGCAGGAGGGATCACAATACCTGATATCAAACTGTATTACAAGGCCACTGTAATCAAAACAGCCTGGTACTGGCATAAAAACAGGCACATAAACCAATGGAACAGAATAGAGAGCCCAGAAATAAACTCAAACCTATACGATCAATTAATATTTGACAAAGGAGGCAGGAGCATAAAATGGAGCAAAAACAGTCTCTTCAACAGATGGTGTTGGGAGATCTGGACAGCTACGTGCAAAAAAATGAAACTCGATCACCAACTTACACCATACACGAAAATAAACTCAAGATGGATAAAAGACTTAAATATAAGTCGTAACACCATAAAAGTCCTTGAGGAAAACATTGGCAGGAAAATCTCAGACATTCCACGCAGCAACATCCTCACAGACACATCCCCTAAAGCAAGGGACATAAAGGAAAGAATAAACAAATGGGACCTCATCAAAATAAAAAGCTTCTGCAGGGCTAAAGAAAACAGCACCAAATTACAAAGAGAACCAACAGTATGGGAAAACATATTTGCCAATGATACCTCAGACAAGGGCCTGATCTCCAAAATATATAAAGAACTCACACGACTCCACTCCAGGACGACAAACAACCCAATTAAAAAATGGGCAAAGGACTTGAACAGACACTTGTCCAAGGAAGACATACAGAGGGCCCAGAGACATATGAAAAGATGCTCAGCATCACTAGCCATCAGAGAGATGCAAATTAAAACCACAATGAGGTATCATCTCACACCAGTCAGAATGGCCAACATAAACAAATCCACAAACAAATGTTGGAGAGGATGTGGAGAAAAGGGAACCCTCGTGCACTGTTGGTGGGAATGCAGACTGGTGAGGCCACTGTGGAAAACAGTATGGAATTTCCTCAGAAAACTAAAAATGGAACTGCCCTTTGACCCAGTAATTCCGCTGCTGGGATTATACCCTAAGAACACTGAAACACCAATCCAAAAGAATCTGTGCACCCCAATGTTTATAGCAGCACAATTTACAATGGCCAAGTACTGGAAGCAACCTAAGTGCCCATCAGCAAACGAGTGGATCCAAAAACTATGGTATATTCACACAATGGAATTCTACGCAGCAGAGAGAAAGAAGGAGCTTATACCCTTTGCAACAGCATGGATGAAACTGGAGAGCATTATGTTAAGTGAAATAAGCCAGGAAGTGAGGGACAAATACCATATGATCTCACCTTTAACTGGAACATAAGCAATAGAAGGAAAAAGCAAACAAAATATAACCAGAGTCATTGAAGTTAAGAACAATCTAACAATAGCCAGGGCGGGGGTGGGGGGGTGGGGGCGGGGACAGTGGGTAGAGGGGATTACAGGAACTACTATAAAGGACACATGGACAAAACCAAGGGGGAGGGTGGAGAAGGGGGAGGGAGGTGGGTTCAGCTGGGGTGGGGTGGAGGGATGGGGAGAAAAGGCATACAACTGTAATTGAATAACAATAAAAAAAAATAAATAAATAAAAAAATTAAAAAAAGAATAGACAAACAGCCCTGGCTGGTGTGGCTCAGTTGAGTGGAGTATCCTCCCATAAACCAAAGGGTCATGGGTTGGATTCCCCATCAAGGATAATGCAGGGGGCAACTAAATCAAGTTTCTCTCACATCAATGTTTCTCTCCCTCTCTCTTCTGCCCTTCCCCTCTAAGAATGTCTCAGGTGAGGATAAATAATAATAAAAATAATAATAGATAAACAAATGGAACAGAAGGGAGAGTAGAGAAGTCCACAGTTATTACAACAAAGGTGGCACTACAGAACACTTGTGGGGAGGCATGTTGTGGGAAGGTGGAGGAAGTGAATGAATAGTAAACAACTGGATACCCACATGGAGAAGAATGAACCTCAACACTTATTCACACTTTACATAAAAATCAATTCTAGCTGGGTTTTGGATCTATTAAAAATAGATTTACTAAAGTCCTTATGATATAAAACAAGATAATATTGAAGGACTTTTGGACAAGATGGAGGTGTAGATAGCTAAACATTGCCTCCTCACACAACAAAAAGAAAGACAACAACAAATTAAAAAAACAAAAAATAACCAGAACTGCCAGAAAATTGAACTGTATGGAACTCCGACAACAAAGGAGTTACAGAAAAAAACATTCACCCAGACTGGTAGGAGTGGCAGAGACGGGCAGCCAGGGCGGAGAGGACTCAAGGCAAAGCAAGGCAGCAGCTGGCGGATCAGGTGGTCCTACATTTGTGTGCGGATAAACCAGGAGGAACAAGTGGGCTGTGAGACAGACCACTTCACCCAGAGTCCCAGCATGGGGAAATAAAGCCTCAAAACCTCTGGCTGTAAAAACCTATAGGGGTTGCAGCAGTGGGAGAAACTCCCAGCCTCACAGGAGATTTCATTGGAGAGACCCACACGGTCCTAGAACATATACAAACTCACCCACCCAGGAATTAGCATGAGAAGGGCCCAATTTGCTTGTGGGTAGTGGGGGAAGGGAGGGAAAGTGGGCCCAGAGCCGACCAAGTGGCATTGTTTCCTCTGGGACCCCTCTCCCACATACAGGACCACAACACAGCAACATGAACTGCCCCACCCTGGCAAACACCTAAGGCTCTGCCCTTTACAACATCACAGGGGTACTAAGACTACAAAATATGGCCCAAATGAAAGAACAGATCAAAACTCCAAAAATAGAACTAAGTGATGACGAGACAGCCAACCTATCAGATGCAGAGTTCAAAACACTGGTAATCAGGACGCTCACAGAATTGGTTGAGTATGGTCACAAAATAGAGGAAGAAGTGAAGGCTATGCAAAGTGAAATAAAGAAAAATATACAGGGAACCAACAGTGAAGGGAAGGAAACTGGGACTCAAATCAATGATTTAGAGTAGACAGAAGAAATAAACTGGAAGAGAATGAAGAATCAAGAATTCAAAAAAAATGAGGAGAGGCTTAGGAACCTCCAGGACAACTTTAAACATTCCAACATCCAAATCATAGGGGCACCAGAAGGAGAAGAGGAAGAGCAAGAAACTGAAAACTCGTTTGGAAACACAATGAAGGAGAACTGCCCCAATCTGGAAAAGGAAATAGACTTCCAGGAAGTCCAGGAAACTCAGAGTCCCAAAGAAGTTGGACCCAAGAAAGCACACACCAAGCCACATCATACTTACATTACAAGATTAAAGACAGGGAGAGAATCTTAAAAGCAGCAAAAGAAAAGGAGACAGTTACCTACAAAGGAGTTCCCATAAGACTGTCAGCTGATTTCTCAAAAGAAACCTTGCAGGCAAGAAGAGGCTAGAAAGGAGTATTCAAAGTCATGAAAAGCAAAGAGCTACATCCGAGATTACTCTATCCAGCAAAGCAATCATTTAGAATGGGAGGGCAGATAAAGTGCTTCTCAGATAAGGTCAAGTTAAAAGAGTTCATCATCACCAAGCCCTTATTATATGAAATGTTAAAGGGACTTATCTAAGAAAAATAAGATCAAAAATACAAACAGTAAAATGACAACAAACTCACAACTATCAACAACTCAACCTAAAAAAAACAAAAACAAAAACAAACTAGGCAAACAACTAGAACAGGAACAGGATCACCAAAATGGAGATCATAGGAGAGTTATCAGTGGCGAGGGGGAGAGGGGAGAATGGGGAGAAAGGTACAGGGAATAAGAAGCATAAATGGTAGGTACAAAATAGACAGGAGGAGGTTAAGAATACTATGGGAAATAGAGAAGCCAAAGAACTTTTATGTACGACCCATGGACATGAACTAAAGTTAGGGGAATGGTGGTGGGGGATGGTACAGGGAGGAAAGGAATAAAGAGGAGAAAAAAATGGGACAACTGTAATAGCATAATCAAGAAAATATATTTAAAAAAACAAAAGAAAATCAAGGTGTGATGTTATGAATAAGTTAAGTCACAAGGGCTCTCCTAGTCCCCAGCTCAATGAATTAAATTAAATTGTTAGAACCCCAGAGACAAGGAGAATATCCTACAAGGTTAGGATAAAGGGAGAAAATGGGTCATATACAAAGAAGCAGATATTAGAATAGCACCAGATTTCAACAGTAACACTAGAAGCTAGATGGCAATGATTTCCAACATAGATGCTAACAAGTCAACTGTTACAGTAAAATGAACACATGCTTAGACAAAACAAGTTCACAAATTTTATCCCGTGTATGCTCTCTCATCAAGCTTGTATAGTTTGTTTCACACTAAAACAAGAGTATAAATCAAGACAGAGAAAAATATGGGGTAAGGGAAACAAAGGAACCAATATAGTGAAAGGCCAAAGGAACACCCAGGATGCAGTGAAGAGAAATCACGAGAGCTGTGTAACAGGCAAAAAGGTCACCAGTCCAAATTGAAGCAGATCACAAGGCTCTTGGAGGAAATGCCTCAAGAAGATGAAATTGATAAGAGTATATGATGGTTCTAAAAATCTTGAGAGGATATCTAAATAACTGGTAGAGAGTTTGAGTTGAATTAATAAGTACATAGAAAACTACACAAACAAGAAAACAATACAATTATTAACTCCAGTAAAAACCAAAGGTTAGGTAGGAAAAAAAGTGGTTTAATTAAAAAATAGTACCTGCAGTCATAATAATGTAAACTTTGAATACTGATCCAACCAAAATTAAGGTGTGACCATGGGGTGAGGGGGAAGGCAGGAAGCATATATGTATGGTTGGAAAAAGCAATGTATATGTGTATTAGAGAATATTAAATCCTTACCTTCCATGCTGGGAAGTCAACAAATAATGCATACAACAGAAAAACCAAGAAGTAGTGATGTAAGCACTTTTTGTCCTTACTGATATGGAATACTGAAACAAATACTGTGAAAAATAAAAAGATTATAGAAAGCAGAAAATTTTATGAATAGGGAGAAGGTACTTTTTTCATAACAAGCCTTATGAACCTAGTTATCTTTTTATATGCATAAATAATTTTGACAAAATACAAACTAATTTATAAAAAACAATTTAAAATAAGGAAGTGGGAAAGAGGACGAACACATGAAACTTGAGACAATAAGTAAAGACTATTTTTTTAAGAAGTCTGGATAAGAAGAATTTAAGTAAGGCAGTTAGAAATTCATATAGAACCAACATCCAAAAAGTCAGGCTTTATAATATGTTTTCTTATAAATTCAAAATAGATATGGGGGAGAGAAATATTTCCTCTTACACCTTGAACATTAACATGACAAGAGAAAACAACTATACTTATGATATATTTCTATTAGATTAACACAATAAAAATCTTTCCTTTTTTATATAAAATCAAAGGGCTATTTCTTCTAACATCCTTCCATAAGAGCCAAGGGCCCTACTCAGTGATGACGTGCATGAGAATTAAGATAATGTCTAACTGGTCTGGCAAAGATGGAGGCATAATTAGATATGCTTCACTTCCTCACACAACCAAAGAAGGATAACAACCAATTTAAAAACAAAAAACAACCAGAACTGCCAGAAAATTGAACTGTATGAAAGTCCAACGACCAAGGAGTTAAAGAAGAAATATTCATCCAGACTAGTAGGAGGGGCTGAGACAGGCAGCCGCAGAGGAGAGAATGCGCAGCAAAGCAGTAGCTAGTGGACCCGGCAGTTAACATTCGTGTTCGGATAAACCAGGAGGAACAAATGGGTAGTGAGACTGACCACTCAACCCAGGGTTCCAGTGTCAGGAGGTTAGCCTCAAAACCTCTGGCTATAAAAACCTGTGGGGGTTGCAGTGGTGGGAGAAACTGCCAGTCTCACAGAAGAGTCTGTTGGAAGGGCCCACAGGGTCCTAGAATGTACACAAGCCCACCCACCGGGAATCAACACCAGGGCAGCACTTCAAAGGGCACAATTTGTTTATGGGTAGCAGGGGAAGTGAGTGAAAGTGGGCAAGGGCCAAGCAAGCAGTATTGTTCCCTCTCTGATCCTGCCCTTCACATACAGTGCCACAACACAGCTAAGTGGATTGCCCCGCCCTGGTGAATTCTTAAGGCTCCGCTCCTTGCAACATAACAGGAGTGCCCAGGAAAAGAAATATGGCCGAAATTAAAGCACAGATCAAGACACCAGAAAAAGAACTAAGTGACAAGGAGACAGACCACCTATCAATGCAGAGTTGAAAACACTGGTAATCAGGATGCTCACAGAAATGATTGAATACAGCTGCAAAATAAGGGAAGCAATGAAGGCTATACAAAGGGAAATAAAGAAAAATATACAGGAAGCCAATGGTAAAGGGAAGGAAATTGGGACTTAAATCAATGATATGGAAAAAAAAGGAAAAAAATAAACATTCACCATAACAGAATGAAGAAACAAGAATTCAAAAAATGAGGAGAGGCTTAGGAACCTCTGGGACATCTCCAAAAGTGCCAACATCTGAATCACAGAAGAGCCAGAAGAAGAAGAAGAAGAACAAGAAATTGAAAACTTACTTGAAAAAATAATGAAAGAAAACTTTCCCAATCTGGTGAAGGAAACAGACTTCCAGGAAGTCCAGGAAGCACAGAGAGTCCCAAACAAGTTGGACCCAAAGAGGAACACACCACGACACATGATAATGAAAATGTCAAAGGTTAAAGATAAGGAAAGAATCTTAAAAGCAGCAAGAGAAAAGGAGACAGTTACCTACAAAGGAGTTCCCATAAGAGTATCAGCTCATTTCTCAAAAGAAACCTTACAGGCAAGAAGGGGCTGGAAAGAAGTATTCAAAGTGATAAAAAGCAAGGACCTATATCCAAGATTACTCTAACCAGCAAAACTATCATTTAGAATGGAAGGACAGATAAAGTGCTTCCCAGGTAAGGTAAAGCTAAAGAAATTCATCATCACCAAGCCATTATTATATGAAAGGTTAAAGAGACTTATTTAAGAAAAAGAAGATCAAAACTATGAACAATAAAATGACAACAAACTCAGGACTCTCAACAACTGAATCTAAAAAACAAAGTAAGCAAACGACTAGAACCGGTACAGAATCATATAGAGAGAGGTCATTTGGAGATTATCAGCTGGGAGGGGGAAGGGGAAGGATGGGGGGAAAGGTACAGGCATTAAGAAGCAAAATTGGTAGATACAAATTAGACAGGGGGAGGTTAATAACAGTATAGGAAATGGAAAAGCCAAAGAACTTATATGCACAACCCATGGATATGAACTAAGGGGGGGCAGGAATGCTGGGAGAATGGAGGTACTAGGCAGAGGGCAATCAACAGGAGGAAAAAAAATGGGACAACTGTAATAGCATAATCAATAAAATATACTCTAAAAAATTAAGTAAAAAAACCCCCCATAATTTCTAATAGGGATGGATTTTTTTTCCTCTGTGATTATGATTTTAGTAAATAACCTGTTAAGGAACCTCAACATTGAACATTAAAGTTTCATATGCTAAACTTCTTAAAATAATTGCAAATATGAAAATTCATAAAAACATATATAGAATGTTAAAATCTTACCCATAAGTACTAATAGGACATCAAGATGACAATAAAATATAATCATACTTTGCACCTTGACAGTATTGACTATCTCAGCACCTTCAGATACAGTAAACATAAAACTGCCACATTAGAACAAGCTCACCTATCGTAATTTTCTGGACTAGTCAGAAAAAGAGCAATTAAAATAATTTTCAGTCTTTAATACTAGATTAACAAGTCAGACCTGTATTTTAGTTACATCATGTTTTCAAATTGCCAGAGGTATTTCCTTACACATACACTGTTAACAAAATAGTCATACCATAGGCCCAGGCATAGGCACATAAAAAAGCATTAAACTTTAAATTATTTTTCCCCAAAGAAACTTTAGATTTGACAAATTTCAAAATATTATTTTCTATTTCATATTTTTAAGTTCTTGATATTTATAATCAAATAAAAATTCCTGCCAGTTTATTTGTTTAATCAACTAACATTTGAGTTTCTGGCACAACGTAGAAATAAATCCCTTTGGCTACACAGTGTGGCATTTATTTATGCCAAAGTCTCCATTCCATTGCCAAGATTTCTGCACGGCTGCAAATGTTAAGAATACTGGAAGTTTTGTTTGATATGAAAGAGTTAAAATTCAACTTAAAAAGAAAAAAGCAAGGTTTTTAATATAGAAATTGATGGGTTAATCCTAAAATTTGTAGAAAAATACAAAGAACCTAGATTAGCCAGTGTTCTTGAGAAAGGACAAAAAAAGAAAAAAAAAAACAAATTTAATTCTAAAGATATACACTAACAGCTACAAAATATTGCTGATAAAAAATTTAAAAGACCTAACTAAAAAGATATACTTTATAGGTTATTAGACTCAATATTGTTAAGATGCCAATTCCTCTGAAATTATCTATAAATTCAACACAATTCCAAAATTCTAGCAGCTTTTTTGAGAAATTGATGTGTAGATATTTTTTATCGTCAATTCTCCCTTTATTTTTTTAATTTTAATTTTTTATTGTTATTCAATTACAGTTGTGTGCCTTTTCTCCCCAGCCCTCCACCCCACCCCAATATGTAGATTTTTAACTTTGTTATGGGAATACAAAGGTCCTGGAATAACCAAAACAACTCTGAAAAAGAACAAAGCTGGAGAGCTAAAACTAGCTGATTTCAAAATTTTTTATAAAGCTACCATAATCAAAACATTATTGGACTGATGTAAAGATAGGCAGAAAGATAAATGGAACAGAATAGAGAATACAGAAATAAAATCACATATATAGACAAATGATTTTGATAAAGGCTCAAAGGAGAAAGGATAGCCTTTTTAAAGAAATAGTGGTAGAAAAAACAGATATCCATATGCAAAAACATAACATACAAAATTCTCACCATATATAAAAATTAACTCAATATATTATAAATCAAAATGTAAAACCTAGAACTATGAAACTTCTATAAGAAAAAATAGGAGAAATTTTTTGTAATCCTGGATTAACTAAAGATTTCTTAGATATGACACTAAAGGCACAGTCTCTACAAAAGCAAATAGATAAACTCCATAAAAATTTAAAACCTGCTCTTCAAAAATAACATTAAGAAAACAAAAAGTTATAGAAGAAAATCCTTGTAGAGCATATATCTGATAAAGGATTTGTATTCAGACAGATAAAGAACTATCAGAACTCAACAATAAGAAAAATACAGTTTCTGGCCAAGTTGGAGGTATAGGTAGACATGCTTTGCCTCCTCGCACAACCATGAGAAGGATCACAACTAACCTCAAAAGAAAGTACAACCAGAACTGCCAGAAAATCGACCTGTATGAAAGTCCAACATCTAAGGATTTAAAGAAGAAATATTCATCCAGACAGGTAGGAGGGGCAGAGATGGGGAGCTGGGGCAGAGAGGACGTGGTGTGGCAGCAGTAAAATAGGACAACTGTAGTAGCATAATAAAATATACTTTTAAAAAACAACAAAAATGGGCAAAAGATCTGAACCCTTCACCAAAGATAATATATGGATGGTAAATAAGAACATAAATATACTTACATTATTAATCATCTGGCAAATGCAAACTAAAACCACAAGATACCAGTACACATCTATTAGAGTAGTTAAAATTAAATTAAATACGAAGTGTTGGCAAAAGAACTAGAATTCTCACATTGCTGATGGGAATGTAAAATTGTACCACAGTTTGAATGGAAAAGAGTTTGATAGTTAATTAAAACATACACCTACTATCTGAGTCAGCCACTCTCTGGCAATCATTCAAAAGAAAAGGAAACATATGGCCATCCAAATACTTGTATACAAATGTTTACTGCAGCTTCATTTGTAACAGCCAAGATCTGAAAACCTACTGCACATCAACAGGTGAATGGATAAGCAAACAGTAGTATAAATACACAATGGAATACTATAAGCAATAAAAAGGAATGACCTGCTGATATATGTGACAACATGAGTGAATTTGAAAATAATTATGTTGAGTGAAAGGCGCCACAATAGAGTATATACTGGATGATTCCATTATTACACAACTTTAGAAAGTGCAATCTACAGTGATAGAAAGTAAATCAGTGATTGCTTGGAGATGACGAATGGGGAGGAAAAGGAGGGAAAATCACAGAGTCATGAGAAAACTTATGGTGCTTAAGGATATACTCACTGTCTTTATTGTGATGGTTTCACTAATGTATAATACATAAAACGTAAACTGTACATTTTAAATATGTGCAGTTTTTTGTATGTCAATTATATTTCCAATAAAGTTGTTAAAATAATATAAAAATATAATCTAAGGTAGCAGTCTTCTGATCAAGGTATATAATCAAGAATTGAGACCACAGTTGTATACTGTAAATTCACTAAGGTCAGGAATCATTTCTTATAAGGTTTTTTCCTATTTGCCCACCCCTTTTTCGTAACACACAGGTAACCTCGTATCTACTATGTGTGCATAAAGAAAGCACTCTGTAAATACTTGCTAAATAAATAAATTCACAGTAGCAAACAGATTTCTTGGCCTGGCTGAAAACTGGAGACTGGGAAAAATTAAGCACTCCATATATTTGTTTTTACTTCACTAGATATATACCTGGAGACTTAGTTACCTCATAAAACATTATAAATGAGGAGATTCCTATTCCATGTTCCTCCATTCCCACTGTCTATTAATACTCACTTCTCATTTAGATTCAGTGTTCTTAATTAGGTGCTTTCTTGATAGGTTTTCAATGTATCGTAGGTTTATTTAAAATAAATCACAGGCCAGGAATCTCATTCTAATTAGCTTAATATTAAGTGAGGTCTTACCATAAAATAATTAAAACATGTAGAAAAGTCTATCAGCTAAAGCTAAAATTTTTGTCATTAAAATTTTCCTTGATTGGCATGAAATGGCATGTGATCTGCAAGCACCTTCCCATACAAGCAGGCCACTAGCCTATAAAGCCAAGAAAGTTAGATCAATGGTTAGATCAATGGTTCCCAACTTGTTCCAGGGGCAGAACATTTGGAAGTCACAGTGCTCTTAGCAGAACATGAAATATTAAGATACTTATATTTCATCATAGTAAGGAGAGATATGTTAGTATAAATGACTACAAAATTTTAAACTATAGGCCCATGCTTGTAAGAGAAAACAAAAAGTACCATAAGCTGTTTTTCCTGCAAAACCTCTCCATCTCTTGTTCATGTATTCCACTACACACTAGCAAGTAAGCTACAGCAGGGACCACAGACTTCAGAAAAGCTTATGAGAAAAAAATAAAATTAAAAATAAATATTGGCTTTTCCCCCTGTGAACTGGGAAATTATTACTATTATTACTATTAAATATGTTTTATTCAGTCAAAGTTTAAGACTCATTGGGCCAAATATCCACATCCTTTAGCCTGCTATCAAACTACCATGTGTACTCTTTCTTAAAGATCTGCCTGACAAGCTACCTGCACTCAAGGAGTAATGCAGGTTCTCCTTCATAACTGCCCTCCTCCCACTTTACTGAAGAAAGGCAGATGTCTTACTTACCTAAATCTCGCTATGCTGTGTTGCCCTGGGGTGCAATAAAATAAAGAAACAGAAATTCTGGGACACTAAACAAAGAGATAATTATAAATATTTTTCATTTAAGTACCTTGCTTCTTCCATCCCCTAGCCCAGCAATTTTCAACCGTGTGCTGCAAGAGGCATACTGGTGTGCCTAAAGAATTTTTAAAACATGCAATACCTGACTATTTAGTCAGGGGCACTGGCCTCTTTTCCCTTAGACTATCAAATTAAAAAATGACAACAGCCAACACAACAATAACCATCTAGTGTGAATGAATCAAAATTATACCTATTTTTTGTCAAATGGACAAAAACTACAAATATATTTTAGTGTGCTTCAGAATTGCAGTCATTAGTTTGTGTGCCATGAGATTAAAAAGGTTGAACATTTCTGCCCTAGCCTTTTGTTAAAAAAGGCATCCTACAAAGAGGAAAAGCTCATGAGAACAAAAAAAAAGAAAGCATCTTTAAGAAATATTAAAGGCAACATTATCTTATTTCATTCAGGAGGAAAAATTCAAAGCAAGTTTTCATATCTCATCTACCTTTCTATCTTACAATTAGATTTCGGAAGTGAGATGGTGGGCATGTGACACCCACCAAATGAATGTATTAATACATTCATTTGAACTGAAAAATTAAGCCAGACTTTGTCTGAAAGAAGATAAATATGATTAGGCTGGTTGGCTTGACAATTAAAACTGACCCTGACAATTAGGTCATGAGGTGGTTATCTTCCATAAAATGAATATGGTAGGCAGAATTCTAAGGTGGCCCCCAAGCTTTCCACCCCTGGTATATATCTGTCCCCTTGAGTGAGGGCAGCACCTGTGAACACAATGGAATATCACTCCTGTGATCAGGTTACCCTATATTGCAAAGGTGACTAAGGTTCCCTAATCAGTTGATTTTGGTTATTCAAAAGGGAGATTATCCTCAGGGGATGTGACCTAAATCAGGTGAGTCCTTTCAAAAGGGTCTAGAAGTGTGAGACAAGAAACAGCAGCAGATGCATTCCTGTTGACCTGGAAGAAGCAAACTGACAGTTATAGGGAGAGTCAGTCATGTGACAAAAAATTGTGGCAGCCAATAGGAGCTGAGGGCTAAGACATGCAAATATAAGGAAATCAATTCTGCCAATAACCACGTAAGCTTGAAAGAAGACACCAAGCCTCAGATAAGACTGCAACCCCAGCCAAAATCTTGATTTCATCCTTGTGAGACCCCAAGGAGAGAAATCCAGTTGGGCTATGTCTGGGCTTGCAACTTATAGAAACTGTGAGAAAAATAAATGTGGTATATGAAGCCACTAAGTTTTTGATAATTTGTTATGCAGCAAAAGAAAACTAATATAATGAGCTAGATCTATAGCTCCAAGGATTTAATGAAAATATATTTAAAGAATGTGATAAGGTAAAATATATTTTACCAACAAATATTGCCATGACTAAGGTATAGTGAAGTTAATACTGTTTTATTTCCTTGTCTTTCTTAGATATATTGGAAAGTAATATTTATAATTATCAGTCATTTGACAAGTCCTGGAAAAACGAGAAAATGAAAAAGTAACTCTAGCCCTGGCCAGGTGGCTCAGTTGGAGCATTGTCCTGTATGCCAAAAAGGTTGCAGGTTCCATCACCAATTGGGACTGTACAGGAAGCAACCGATTGATGTGTGTTTTTTTTCCTCTCTCCCTTTCTCTCTTTCTAAAATCAATAAATGTATCCACAGGTGAGTATTTAAAAAAGTAGAAAGAAAAAGTGAGTAACTCTAAAGACTGGGGAACAAATCATTTTGCAAATCAGGTGGTTTCCAACTTTTTCTTTAAACAAAACTGAAGGAGAACCTAACTCAGTTGCTAGCTGATAGTGCATTAAAAATAATTTTTTGACAGATCACAACATAAATTTTGGCATATAATTTGAAGAAAGTTTTAAAAATGACTTTGATTGCTTTAATTTTTTTCTTCTATTTATGTCAACAAGGGTTCTCAGGGATTACATCTACAGATATGGGAAACAGGAATAGAATTGATGCTGAATCCTGCCTGATTCATGACAGCAAGACCCTATCTCATTCTAGCAATAAGTAATCTTCACCCATAAAACATGAACTAATATAAACATAATGCAAAACAGCTACATAGATGACACTGAATAATGCATTTTCAATAAAGCTTTATGATTATTTTTCAAAATTCATGACGTTTATGTTCTTTTGATCAACTATGTCCTACTAATAATTCAACCCAAAAGAAAGGTTTAAAACTTTATAGTCATTGGGGAATTTTTAAAATTTAATAGAATTTTTTTGTTGTTGCAAAGTATAAATACAAAGGAAGGATTGATCAAAGAGTTTTGAACACAAAAATATTATATTAGAATATAATTATGTAGGAAAAATGGAATGAAAAGTTCATAGAAAAAAAGAACAATGTAAAATCTCCAACTGTTAAAAAAGTACTTTGTTATGCATATTTTTAAAAGGATGAATGGTATCAAATTGTTAGGGTATTTAGATTTCATTGGATACATTTAAAAGACTGATGAACTATTTTAAACATCAAGAACAAAATTATATCCTCTGTAACTATCTGAGCTTAAAGATGAAAATTTTTAGATGTCAACATAAAAATGTGTGAAATTTTCAAAATTCTTTTGGGGATACATAGCAAAAAAGTTAGAAAACTCCTTTTAGGAAAAAGAATCAAGATGCAGGGTTGATTAGTTGTAAGCCTGGTATGAAAGAGAGGGAAGGATGATGACGAGGTTTCTGACTTGAGAACTGAGCATATCACTTATCCTGGAGATGCAGGTTTACGGAAGATGATAATAAACTTGGATTGAGTCATGTTCTGATCATCCACACAGGAATGTCCAGGAAGGAGGAGACTTAGCAGTTTTAGACAGGCTGCAAGAGAAGGCTTCTTCAAGAAGATGATGGTTGCTTGCCTGAAGACAAAGAAGGTTAAAGGGCTGCTCATTTTTTTTTTTTGCAAGAAGGTTGTTCTAGGCTTAAAAAAACAGCAAGTACAAAAGCCCTAAGACTACATAACATGCCTATGTGTTGCAGATACAGGGAAGTCAGTGCAGAGCAGGAGTAAAGCAAAAAAAAGAAGAAAAAAACCGGACAGTAATAAATGAGATCAGTGAGGAAAAGGGAGAGGAAGGCAGCACTAGACTATAGAGGGCCAAGAAGGCCACTGAGAACTTTGACTTGTTCTGAGAAGCATTAACAAGAGTTTTGAACAAAGGAATTGCATGATCTCACTTACCTCTCCTGTGCTGAGAAAAGACTGAATGGGGCAAAGGCCGAAGAGAGGAAACCAGTTAAGAGGCTATCTTAATACTTCAGAGGAGTGGTGATGACTTGGTCCTAGGTGGTAGAAGTGGAAGAGTAAGAAATGGTGACTGAATATAGCTATTGTGTGAAGTAGAGCTAAAGCAATTTGCTGACAGGTTAGATACAGGTTTTGAAAAATAGAATTCAAGAATAACTCAAGATTTTTATTTTAGGCAACTAGAATGATGGAGTAACAATTTACTGATGTGGGAAATACCACAAAAAGAGTAAGTTTTGGAGGGAAGAGGAGTTCGGTATCTGCTGAGATGCCTGTTATATATCAATGTGGACATATCAAAAAAGAAGTTGAATATCCAAGCTCAGGAGAGGGCTGAGCCAAAAATATAAACTGGCAATCATCAGATACTGATTACATGTGAAACAATGAGGCCTGGTAGGATCTCTAAAAAGAAGTAGAAGTAAATAGAAATGGAAGTCCAAAAACTAAGCTCTGGGGAAGTTAAGATGATATAGTTGGGGAGATAAGAAGGAATCAACACAGAAGACCTACAAGAAACAGCCAGAGAGGGAGAAAAATCAGCAGAGTTTGGTGTCTTAGAAACCATATAAGGAAAGGATTTCAAGGGGGAAGAGATCAACTGTCAAATGCTGCTAAGTCTATGTCAGTAAGGTATAGTATTTGAATTTACAAAGTGATTTGATAAGAAAACTGGGGTACTAAAAACTTTACTTGGAAGACACAACAGTAGTGCTCACATCTAAATCTTAATTTATTTTCACTGTGTTGCTTCATCTCTACACATTAAAATGTGAAGTGTGGAACACTATATATTTCAAAAGCTTTCTACTTAACTATCATGTTTTATGTAAAAGAAGAAAAAATTTAGGTTGTTAATTTTTAACGTGACTACATGGGATAATGCTAAATCCATTAGTTCCATTAAAATTCCTTCACTGATTCAAATATGCAGGCTAACAGAGGATATAATCAAACTGCTGTTCCCTTGAAAGAGAGGTCATTATTAATATAAAAGACATATAGTTGATTTATGTCAAGTGGTAACACAGGTAATGCTTTGCACTCAGCATAAAACACTTTAATGGAATAGTATTGCTCCAAATATACCATACCAAAATTAAAATGAAATTAGAAAAAGACTACTAAATCATGGCTGACAGGGAGCTAAATGCAGCAAGTTAAAATGCATCCCTAATGCTCATCCAGTACCCCTTGGGTCATTTTTGGTCATCCTTAGTTTGGAATAATTCCAAATGACTCCCTGGAGTTCTACTGTTACAGTCCGTGGCTTTAGGAAATCCAGAACAGGCCACAAAACCCTAGGATCCCCATTCGTTTCTAGCTTTCAACTGGCGTGATCTTTTCAAAAAGCAGTTTTTGATCAAGTTAATAGAATTACTTTGTTATATAAATAACCCTACAGGACACTTCCTTAACCTGGTCTTCCTATCATCTCCCAAACTAGCTTTATCTCCTTTTGACTTGATCTTGTTCTTTAAAACAAGTCACATTCCTACCTTTCTCCTGGCCACAAACCCTGTCTCCTCCTTCCTTTGCTTTGTTAATTCCTGTTCATCTTTCAAATAATTCTTTACTTCTTTATTTTCTATCTTTCTCAGGCCTCTCTGTCACAGCTATTTAGAATGAAGGTTTTATGAGAGCAGGGGCCTTGCTACAACCTCAGTTTCAAGAATAATGCCTAGCACATATAGGAGACACTCAATACGTATCCGAATATATCCTCCAGAATTCAGCACAATGTTACTTCCTTGACCCTCTCATGTCAGTGACATCCATTTTATTTTCTCAAAGCCCCACACTTTTCTTCTAGGCCCCAGGAAAAACCCAGTGCAATCTTCTAAGACAGTTCCAAGAGACATTAATACAAAGGCAGAAACACTGGAATCTTTCAGATTTCTGAAATTGAAACTTCCCACCCTCTTTTTCCTTGCCTGCTATTAATTAACTCAAGACATTCTCTCACACCTCTTAAATTTTAGACAAATATCTAAGGGCAAACTAATGGTTGGGGTAGGGAGTCGATATTTAACCTGAATTAAATTAGGCTCAGGAGCAAAGCAATTCAACCAATTTGTTCCAGCTCTCTATGACATCTGTAACTACGGATACACAGAATAGGTCAACAGATCATTTCTTTTCCTCGGCTAGCCTGCTGAAGAACACTTTATAGAAAAAACATCTACAAGGGAAATTTCAGGAACTAAAAAACCTAATAAAATGACATAAGGCATGTTTCCCACAAGTAGATTACTTACATTGACTTTTCTCAGCATACAATCAAATAGCATATACACAAAGTGCCAAAAACACAGGTAATAAGCTGCATTTACAAATATATATCCCATGCTCTTTTTTCACCCAAGTAACATGATAGCATCAATGCTCTTGGGGATTAGTGGTGAAGGCATTTATGTTTCTGGCTCTTTTAGGTTAGATACGTAATTTATTAGTAATGTTAACAATGCATGTATTTATCCATTAGTAGTATCATTTTCTCTGTTTTACCCTTTTGTAGTTCTGCATGTATTTAAATGTTCAAGGTAAACTTCTGTTTTAAAAGTTAAAAAACAAAATGAAACAAAACAAAAAGTTAAAGAACACATTTCTATTTCCAAAATTATTTTCCCACCAATGTTTGTGGTTCTACATAACGAAATGAATGCTTAATGTTGGTTTAAAAAAAATCCCTTGCATTTTCAAAGTCAACAATGGAGACTCTGCCAAATATACACACACACAGGAAAACTTTTTTGGTTTTCACAAATATTAGCATAAATTGGACAATAAACAAAAAAGAGATTACTAGGTGTTCTTCAGTGCAGTGCTATGCTTGAACCTCAATTGCCTCTCACATGCCCTCAACTGGGGACCTGGCCCAAAACCCAGGCATGTGCCCTGACTGGGAATTGAAGGAGCAACCTTTAGGTTCACAGGCCAGCACTCAATCCACTGAGCCACACCAGCGAGGGCTGTGCTTGAATCTTTGATTGCTCTCTATTCACTGGGCTCTTTTACAAATCTGTAAGATTAATTTAGAGACATTTTTGTCTGGTACAGATGCAAATGCTAATCACTGGAAAGATAACCAAGAACTTACTGTTTATGTTTCTGTAGGATATTAACTAATTCTGTGTTTAAACCAATGATCTTACCTCAATATTCCTCTATTAAGTAGCCTATAAATATCCACCTCCTCAAATTTTCAGATGAAGTGGCTTTAACATCTTATGCGTTTCCTCATTAAGTAGTGAGCTGACTCAAAATCACTGACATGTTCATTTATACAGGGTGGGGCAAGAGTAGTTTTATAGTTGTGAGTACACAAAAGTTTATTCTTGTATCATTATTCATCAATTATTGTATTATTTTCCATATGAACAACTTTTTGCCCCCCACCCCTCTCCTGTATCTGGTGAGTGTCAAGATTTTATCTTTCTCAAAATCATTACAGCTTTACAGCTTTAGAGCTTGCACCAAGAAACCCATGTGGACTACCCTCATAGGGCCAATTAAACTACATTGCTTCTTTCCTACACACATATAGATATTCCCTACAGAACTCTGAGCTCATCATTGTTCTCATTTATATAAACCAGAACTTCAAAGTTTAAAATTTCAGTCTAGATGGTAAATACCTTCAGATCAGGGCCTTTGCTTTTACTCATCTTTGTATTCTTAGGATCTAGTATGGTGTCAAGTACCTAAAATGTGTTCAACAACTGTTAAATGAAGGTAGAGTATACCACATGTTCAACAGCAGCACGAACTGGAGGAGAAAAATCCTGTTAGTCTATTGTTGCTTCTAATACTTAAAGTAGTCTTTGTAACTATCTGGTCAGCTGGAGGAAGGAAGCAAGTTCCAGATACTTGTCAAGACAGAGCCTCTCCAGAAATGGCAGGAATTCTCATTGTGCAAAGGCATGGGTGACAGGTACATACCAGATTTTAACACATCCAGCAAAGAGTGAACCTTGAGCTCCTTAAGAGTTACAACTCTTATCAGGCACTATAAACCTGCATGTTGCAATACCACAAATACCCAAATACCACAAAACTAGACATAATTCAAATTACTAACACCAAAAATTTTCCAAAAATATTTAAGAAATGAGTCTTCTGTGGGACTATACCTCAATTGTATAATAATAAATTAATAAATTAAATAGAAATTGTTGTTTGAATTCACCTCAAAAGACCAAATCTTCTAAGATGCATTTATTCCATTAGCAAAGGATATTAAAAAACTGTGGAATAACAATACGGATCTACATAGCACCAGAGTTCCAGGAAAAAAGAACACATAAACGCAACATAATAGTCTCCAAGCAATGGACTAGGATTGGATGCTAGTCCTATCTTTGTTTCCAGCTGAACCTGAAGAAATAAATTTGTTTCTTTGCATTAAGGATTATTAGGGTCAAAGCTACCTACTGAGTAGGTTATACAACACATACTCAAATACTATTTGCTACCAGAAAGTGCTAATAGGTAGACACCTGCATCACACAGCCAACAATACAGACCTACTGGGATAATTGCATTCACAATTCTGTGTGGTTGAAGGGTCAATTACTATCTAAACATTTCCTTCTTTTGGAAAGGAAAAGAAGGCCAGAGTTCATAATCACCACTCAACACACTTTCCATTTCTTTCCCTCTCCTTATAGAATAGGGCTGCCCATGGAAGGAAGGTCAATTTAATACTTTAACACCTAGTGTACCAGTGAAATGATAGCTGTCTAGCTGCCTGCCCTTAGTCACTTCCACCAAGTTCTTCAAAAAGACATGACTTGGCCCAAGGGGGCAATATCTCCTTGTAAGAATTATTTAAGAAGCAAAAATCTGAAACTCTGAATGCATGAGGAAAATGGGTTTACCTTTAAAATGTATCACCTTTCATTTATAGAAATTTAATGCATAAAGACTTAGTTTTCAAGCGCAATCTTTTAAATGTTTATTTTTCTTTATTATTTAAAAATTTATTCTTGCTTGTTTTGCACAAAAGGCAGAAGGGACTAAGTTTGCATCGATGGCATAGAAAGCCCATGTTCAGCAGGCATGATATCATACCCTGCACCCAAAGTCTTTACATTGGTCTTGACTTTACAAAAGCGTTCATTATAAACATGGTAGTACGATTATTACCTAAATTCACTGAGGAAGACTGACAGCTTCGTTAGGAGAGATGCACCCTAGCGACGCACCCAACTTAAAAGGTTTTTTTTTTTTTTTAATGAGTTACATTTTTGTCCTCTTAAAATGATTCCAAGTTCTAAATTTTACTCAGTACAGAATCTGACCAAATTTTATAGGGGAAACCTCTTGTAAACAAGGACACCTTTTTCAGGAAGTGAAGAGGCACTTCAGTTACCTCAAATACTGTAAATGGGAGAGGATCGCTCCCTGACATTTCGCACATGTCAAACACATTTGTGTTACAACAGAGTGCTACCCTTTAGGTGAGCAGACGCCCTTCACAAGCAAATGAATGGCCCGGGAGAACACCCCCAACGAACTTGATTTAAAGTAATTACCGAGCTTTTGCTTTAGAAACTCTGTAAATGCCAGCGGGACTTGCTCTTGCCCCAAGCCAGCCTTGAGGACAACAAATTGGTCAACGGCGGAAGTTGCCTGACGAAATGACTGCAACATCAAATTCAGTTTTATGATCATAACAAAACCCTCCTTCCGGGCCAGCCAACAAACAAACAAACAAACAACAAACAAAAACCCAACCTTGAGAAAACGTTCTTCTGGATGCAACAGGCAATCATGAGACCCCCTGTCGCCAGAAAGAAACAGCTCGGCCCGCCGGACCCGAGAGCTGGCAGGGCGCGCTGCTCCCCGTTAGAACCCTGGAGGGGCCGCGGGCCGGGCACCCCGCCAGCCTGCCGCCGGGCTCGGCCCCCGGAGCCCGCAACCGCCCCTGCACTTCCCTCAGCCCCCGTAGCCGCCCGGGCACTGGCACTGACCTTCCTCAGGGCCGAGACCAACAGTCCCCGCCATTTCGGGCTGTTCTCCTCGCTGAAGAACTCGTAGGGCTGCGGCGCCTGCTGCATGGCCCCGGCGGCAGCGCCTCTTCATGGAGGGCTGCCCGCGGGCCGAGCCGGGCCGTGCCGGTGGCCTTACAGGCAGGGCGCGGGCCGCCTCGCCTCGCCTCGCCGGCCGCCGCCGCCTCCCGCCCGGGCCGCAGCTACGGCCGGGGCGGCTGGGAGGCGGCGCCGGCGAGCGGGCGGGCGGGGGCTCCGGGGGCGGTTTCCTCGGCCGGGGTGGCCTTGTCCTGCGCTGCGTCCGCAGAGGAAGCTCTGCGGCCCGGGAGACCCCGGCTGTGACCGAGGCTGCGGCTTTCTGTCCCGGAGGCGCCAATCGAGCCTCGGGCCGCTCCTCCTCCTTTGTCTGGGTTCGCAGTTCGGCGGGGTACGGCTGGGCTCGCCCCCACCCCGAGTCCGCTAAGGCTGCCGCAGGCGGAGACAGGCGGCGGTGGCTCTACTCCTCATCCCCACCCTCCAAGCGGCGACGCCACTGGGCCCGGCCCACCCGAGTCACCTCCAGAGGGCCCTGGGGACAGACTCAGCACGAGCGAGCCACACTGCGGCGCACACAGGGGTGGCCACCACAGACACCCCTTTAGCAGCTGCGAACAGCGCCCCACTGCCGCCACCAAGCTCTGGGACTCAGCAGTCGCTGCTCGGCCCGCCCCCTCCGCCCCGCGCCCATTAGACCGGGTCACCACAGGCGGCCAGCAGGGAGCATGCGCAGCGCGGAGCAGGCAGAGACGCCAGCCGGGCGGGGTGGGAGCCTCGGGCGCCCGGCAGCAGGAGTCTGTCTCCCCTGGATTTGCTGGAATCCTGTTGGAGACAGACTCTCCGACTTAGTGACTGCGTTTTACAGACTCTCACTCCTCTCGACCTTCCCAAGACAGTCCTGACATGCTGCCACTCCTCCAGCACGTCCAGCCCCAGGACTTAGCTCGTGGAAAGCAGTGTGAGGATGTGGAGAGGAAGAAGCGTAGTTAACGTATTTGTGTTTCACGTGGCTATTCGGTATATAGGAGATAGTAACTACATCATAGAGGGGTGTTGTGGGGACAGAAGGAGGTGAGGCGTCGTAAGCCCTTCGTCCACAGTAGGGTTAGAAAAGGCAGATAACAATGGCATTAATGAGGCTTGAACTTAAAGGTCCTTCCTTTGCACTGTCTCCTGTGTGTTCACAAAATCATATCGTTTTTGTGAAACTTTCCAAAGATATTTCTGAGTTGTTTTCTTAATGGTGTTCTCCAAATTGTGTAGGTGTCAGGTACCACAAAACCTGGATCCACCTCTGTGGCCCAGCGATACTCAATAGCAACCCCCAAAAGATCCCAACCATAAGCTTTTCTGAGTTGTAGAGGCATCGACTCTAGAAACTTTTCTTATTAACATAAATTTCATCCCACTATAGATGCTGAACATATGGATTATAATAGATTGTCAGCAGCAGGGAAGGGAAAGAGGAAAGGTGCAAAAAATAAGTCTGCCACACTTTAGTTCAAAGATCAGTAGCTGAGCAATTACCTCCCCCTAAAACACACACCAACCATTCTGTCATTTTGCAAAGATCAGAATGCAGGGTTGGAAAATGTAAAAGATCACTTTTCTAATCCATGTATCTACTAAACCCAGAATGTCTTCTAATAAATGATGACACCCACATTCCCATGTCCTGGGGATAAAAGTGAAATGTGTGTATTTCTCCAATTAATGTTTGCATCAGTGAGGGCAAAGACTTAGGCTGACATAGAGTGTCTTTGCTTTTCTCTCTTCCCTAACTCCAGCCATAGACTCCTAAGCAAACTACTAGACTGTGATTGTATTTTCTTACAGGAGAGTCAAGTTGTTATGGACATTTCATTCTTGGCCAAGAATATTGGAAATCTCTAGGCCAAATCTGGCTTGAAGACACATTTTCTTTAGCCCAGGCTATCTTTAAATTCTTAAAATTGTTAACATTTAAAAATCAAGAGACTTCGTATATCTGGAGTCTCCGTGTATCTTGACAAAGATCTGGCAACACTGGACACGGCTGCATTCTTTCAAGGGAATAATCAGCAGGCGGTGAGTAGTGGCTGCCCTCTTCAGAAAAATGTGCCATCCCATTTCCATTTGGCTATGTTCCCCACCTGGCACTCTTCACCCTTTTATGTAACCTGCCTCGTCTCCACAGGCATCTCAGTTGTGATCTCTGGGCAAAGAACAGAATGTGATCCACATGCTTGTGGAGAATAATCCAAGAAATGACACCAATAAAAATTTTCTCGGCCAGACAAATGGGCCATCTAGAAAAAAACGTTGGATCCATACCCCCACACTCTAACTAGGATAGATTCCAGATGTGTCAAGGATTTAAATGTAAAAAATAAAACTATAGAATAATTTATTTATAACTTTTGAGTGCAAAAGACCTTTCTACTATGATATAAAATCGAGAAGATTGATACATTGTATTTTTTTAGATGTGTGGGAAAAAAACACTACAAGCTAAGCCAAAGGTCAAATAACATGACAAACTGGAAAAAGTATTTGCAACTCATTTCCTAAAGAGTTAGTTTCCCTAATATCTAAAGGAGCTCCTATAAATTAGAGAGACTAAAACTCAGGAAGAAACAAAGGATAAAGGATAGGAAAAGATAGCTCACAGGCAAGGAAATATAAATGTCTCAAACACAGTAAAGATGCTCAACTTCAGTCATATTATGAAAAATGCAAATTTAAATTATACTATTATTGTTTTTACCTATTTGAATAGCACTGATCGTAAAGTTTGATTATACACTGTGTTGGTCAGATTTGGGGGAAGCATGTACTCCAATATATTATTGATGAGACTGTAAACTGGTTCAACCTCCATCAAAGGCAACTTAATACCTGTGAAAGTGGCAAAGGCACATACCCTCTGACCCAACAAATTCTAGGAATATGTCCTATCGGTAAGTTGCTCAAATGTAAAATGACAGCACAAGGTTATTTATTGCAGTATTGTTACAGCAAAAACAAAACAAAAACACCCTAGAAATAAAATATTTAAATAATCAGCTGTAAGAGACCGGTTCAACAACAACAAAAACACAGTAAATCCATAAAATTGAACCTATAAAGTCATTTTAAAAGAATCAGGTCACTGTGTTCAGGCTACTTGAGATGAACACTCTCAAAGGTACACTATAAAATGAAACAAACAAGATGTGTAATATAGTACTCAGAGTATGCTACCACTTATGTAAAAATGTAGGCCGTGTATTTTATTATATATAAATATAATATCTGCAAAGTTGCACAAGATAGTGACAATTCTTGTTGCCTCTGGGATGAGGACCGCATGGCTGGAGGAGAGAGGACTTTTCACTTGAACCTATTTATGACTTTTCAACCATATGAATGTTGTACTTATTCAAAACATTAATTAAAAGGTATTTTTAAATGAAAAATTTCTAAAACTCTTGGAGACTTCCAGCCAAGATGGAGGCATGTATATACACTTTGCCTCCTCGCACAACCAAAAGAACAATAAATTTAAAAACAAAAAATTACCAGAATTGCCAGAAAATCGAACTGTATGGAAGTCTGACAACAAAGGACTTAAGAAGAAACATTCATCCAGACCTGTAGGAGGAACAGAGAAGGGCAGCCAGGGTGGAGGGGACTCATGGCAAGGCAGTGGCTGGAGGGCCAGGGCGGGTGAGGCTGCAGCTGGTAAAGCAGGTGGTCCCACATTTGCGTGCAGATTAACTGGCAGGAACAATTGGGGAGTGAGACAGACCGCACAGCCCAGGGCTCCAGCGTGGGGAAATAAAGCCTCAAAATCTCTGACTGAAAAAAACTGTGCAGGGTTGAGGAGGGAGGATAAACTCCTAGCCTCACAGGAGAGTTCGTTGGAGAGACCCATGGGGTCCTGGAGCATACACAAACTCACCCACCCAGGAATCAGCACCAGAAGGGCCCAATTTGCTTGTGGGTGGCGGAGGAAGTGACTGAAAGTGGGTGAGAGCCAAGCAAGCAGCACTGTTCCCTCTCGGACTGCCTCCCTCCCCCACATAGCACCACACGCAGCAAGGAGCGTTGCCCCACCCTGGTGAATACCTAAGGCTCTATCCCTTACAGGCACATGGAAACAAAAAAAATATGGCCCAAATGAAAGAACAGATCAAAGCTCAAGAAAAAAATACAACTAAGTGGTGAAGAGGTAGCCAACCTATCAGATGCACAGTTCAAAACACTGGTAATCAGGATGCTCACAGGAGTGATTGAGGAGTGGTTGAGTATGGTCGTAAAATAGAGGAACAAGTGAAGGCCATAAAAAGTGAAATAAAGGAAAATGTACAGGAAACCAACAGTGAAAGTAAGGAAACTGGGACACAAATCAACGATTTGGAGTAGACAGAAGAAATAAACATTCAACCAGAACAGAATGAAGAATCAAGAAAATGAGAGGCTTAGGAACCTCCAGGACAACTTTAAACATTCCAACATCCAAATCATAGGGGTACCAGAAGGAAAAGAGGAAGAGCAAGAAATTGAAAACTTATTTGGAAACATAATGAAGGAGAACTTCCCAATCTGGCAAAGGAAATAAAATTCCAGGAAGTCCAGAGTCCCAAAGAAGTTGGACCCAAGGAAACACACACCAAGCCACATCATACTTACATTACCCAAGATTAGAGATAAGGAGAAAATCTTAAAAGCAGCAAGAGAAAAGGAGACAGTTACCTACAAAGGACTTCCCATAAGACTGACAGCTGATTTCTCAAAAGAAACCTTACAGGCAAGAAGGGGCTGGAAAGAAGTACTCAAAGTTGTGAAAGGTGAGGACCTGCATCCAAGATTACTCTATCCAGCAAAGCTGTCATTTAGGATGGAAGGGCAGATAAAGTGCTTCCCACATAAGGTCAAGGTAAAGGAGTTCATCATCACTAAGCCTTTGTTATATTAAATGTTAAAGGGCCTTATCTAAGAAAAAGAAGATCAACAATACAAACAGTAAAATGACAACAAACTCACAACTATCAACAATGGAACCTAGAAAAACAAAAACGAACTAAGCAAACAACTAGAATAGGAACAGAATCACAGAAATGGAGATCACATGGAGGGTTAGCAGCAGGGAGGAGGAGGAAGGAGAAGAAGGGAAAAGGTACAGGGAATAAGCAGCATAACTGGACCCTGGCTGGTGTAGCTCAGTGGATTAAGTACAGCCCTATAAACTAAAGGGTTGCTGGTTTGATTCCCACTCAGGGCACATGCCTGGGTTGCAGAAGCAACCACACATCAATGTTTCTCTCCCTCCTTCTCCTTACCTTCCCCTCTCTCTAAACATAAATAATTTTTTTTATAAAAGCATAAATGGTAGGTACAAGATAGACAAGGGGAGGTTAAGAATAGTATGGAAATGGAGAAGCCAAAGAACTTATATGTATGACCCATGGACATGAACTAATGTGGGGAAATAATGGGGGGAGGGGAGCACAGGGCAGAGGGTAATAAAGGGGAGCAAAAAATGGGACAACTCTGATAGCATAATCAATAAAATATACTTTAAAAAATAAATGAAAAATTTCTAACCTCATCATAAGCACCTGCTTCAAATGTTAAAAATGCAACTATTAAACACACTGATACTGTAAGGAGAGCCTATGTATGTATAACTAAAACTCAATCATAAATTTGAGTTAAAATTAATATGCTATCATAGTAATTTGATAGATAGTAATTTTCTTTGTAAAATTTAGGATGACTTTTGGGAGATAACTTGAATGACCCAAACACATCTCAGATTTTAAAAGGCAGTTAAAATGTTACCACTAATATTCTCCCACTGAAACCATTTCGAGGTCTTACTCAACATTTCTCCTGTGTACTCTCTTCCTCAATTTATTTAAAGCTACAAGTGCCGCCAGTGAGTAGCAAACCAAAGCAACACCACAGGAAACACTAAATGTCGTTGTCACTCACTTTCAAGGTTGGTTGCTGTAGCTAACTTTGGTTCTCTTACAGTACCTGCCATAAAGAAGTTGGAGCGGGTACTCAGAATCATGTGCCCTGTGATGGGAGGCTCATGCCCAGAAGCCCAACCCCCTGTTAGAAATAGCATACCAAAAATGTCTTCCCAAGAACTGTAATTTTTGATAAATTTCCAAAAGATTGACTTATTTATTGAACTCCCTCTCCCCCCAAGCCCCTGGAAAGTGTTGTGTTTATAAGCTACATACCCGTACATTCTGCTATCGAACAGAAATAGTGTCCCCTGGTGCTCTGGCGTATGAAGATGACACTGAAGTCAGCCAGATATTGCCACTACTATTAGATAGCCTTTTGTAAGTGGAGAGCTGCTCCACTATTTACCCAAATGTAAACTACTTTTCCTCATTTCTATATTATACACAAATACAGAAAATTTTTTTAAAGATTGGCTGCTATCTAAAGCTATGATAGTTCAAGTTTTACAAACAAAGCATTTGAATCACTTTTTATGAAACTAAAAATTATGTTCACAACACCATGGCTCATTAAAATATTTTAATATTAATATACATTTTCTTCTCTCAGAAATACACAAAACTTTTAAATATATTGGTATCACACAATAAAACCCTATTGACATAAATACGAAAATGTTTTACAAATAGAACATACTACACATTCAGAAACACTTTCAATATTTTCACTTGCATTTTTGGGAGGTATAGCATAGTCCCACATGGAATAAGGGTTGCTTTAATTAGGACAGTTTTGTAATTTTTCTTTCACAGCTTAGTGCATATGCAATCTTACTGTTAATGAAATAGAGAATTGTAATATTTTCCATTTCTTAACAGTCTTATAATGCAACAGAAAAATATCCCATTTTTCTTGAAGGAATCAGTTGTTATGAAGAACCATTAGGGCCTGTTTTGTGAGTGCTTTCTGAATGCTTTAAATATGCCCATTTCAAGTTTTGAATAATTGCCTAGTCTGTTTACCTGGGTTGTGCTATTTCATGAACATGAATGGATGATGTATATCCTTTCAAATTAATGGATGAGGTAGTTCAATCAAAGTAATCACAATGCTTGAAGTGAAAAGGAAAAAACAGAAAAGCTTTTTCTATCGGCCAAAATGCACATAACTTCTAACTCATCCATCACACATCTTTGGAGTTATAAAAGGAAAGAAAAAAACAAAGAGAGCATGATTATTCCTGAGAGAGTACATGTGAGGGAATGGAAGAAAATATCTCATTTAAATGGTGGTTCTGTAAGAAAAGTTTTCCCAATCAGTAGGCTGCCTTATTTTCATTTATATTTCTATTTTCCAACTTTCTGAATTGCAAGAATCATTTCAACAGATACCACACACATATATACAGCATATAATATACAGTATGGCACTGGCCAACAATTTAAAATACCCATGAAGTACATGTGAATGTAAGGCACTTTTGCGGTTTACAAAAGTGAATGCCTCAGAGTTAGGTAATTTCCAAAAATGAAGAAATATCCTCATAAAAGTTTATAGGATCCCTGGAAAACCAAGTCAGCATGAATCATTTGTGATCTTGGCTAACATATGAGAACCCTGGTGTAACTGAAGAGTAGAGATATAAGAGGTAAATAATTTTTTGAATTACAGAGTTCTGTGTATCAATGCCAGGATTCTAAAACTGCTCTCGTAAAAACCTATCAGTTCTATGTTCTTTTAGTTTCTCAACCACAGAGAATTGACGAGTTGGCAACAACCATTCACAGTGTACTGCTGTTTTCTTTTAGTGATGACACCATACCAAGTCAGTTATAAAGAGAATGGGAATACAAAAGGCTTTGAGTTTCTCTCCAAATATTATAGCTCAGTGGAATTGTACTCAAACTAATACTTTAAAAATGTGAAATTTCACGTATTTTTCAAAATCAATTAATTCCCAAATACAAATATTGTGGCTCTAAATGTGGGCTTTTCTAAGACTTCAAAATTAAAAGGCCTACAACCTACAGTATATTTTCTTGTCTACGAGAGACAAAAAGTTTAGATATTACAAAGCCAAAAAATTAAGGGAATAGGCAATTTTTATGCCATTATTCCCCAAAATTCTAAGAGCCAAATCTCTAGATTATGGTTGGTGAGGACAGGTCATTAACAAAGAGAGGGATTCAGGACAGATACAACTGTATCTTTCCTCTTTACTCACAAAGCAAAAGAGCATGGACTTTAGCAAATTATCTTTATTTTACACAAGCTTAACGATTCAATGGTTATCACATGTAATATCTAAAAATGCTATTTTCAAACCATGTTTCTTAAATTAAAAGAATGTAATTAGTACATTCTTGTGGATGTTGCTGAATGCGGAGATTAAAATGCATAGCTAGCTCTTCCATTAGTTACAATTTAAATCTTTGTTGGACTTCATCTGCAATCATTCCAGAAATTGCAAGGGAAGAAGTAGCAGCCGGGGAAGGTGCATTTCTCACATGAAGAATGCGATTTCCAATAATCCCAACTCCTCCATCAAATACAAAATCTTCTACCAGATTTCCATCTCGATCCAGAGCTTGGGCTCTTACTCCGGCTGGGCCTCTGCAAAACCAAGAGTGCAGTCAACTGCCTGGCAGAAATAAGACACTTTACAAGGCAGTGGTCTCAAAGTATTCTTAAAGCAATAAAGAGCAATTTAGATTTCTGAATGCGTAATCACATGGAAACCAAAAAGGTTTATCAGTTATAGCCTGTAAAACATACATCCTCAAAGAGAACTAAGATGGAGGCGTAGGTAGACACTGTGCCTCCTCGCACAACCAGAACTGACAGAAAATCGAACAGCAAGGAAGCCCGACACCAAGGAAATAAAAAATAAACATTCATCCAGACCGGTAGGAGGGGCGGAGACGGACAGCCAGGGTGGAGAGGACTCGTGTTGCCATGAGGGGACCAAGACTGGCAGAGTGTGGGACCAACAGGGCAGGCAGTCTGACCACTGGCAGACCCTGCGACCCCACGTTTGCGCAGATAAACTGAGAGGGCCGGACTCAGAGTGGCAGAGAGCGGGGCAAGCAGAGCGGCGGGTAGCACCCGGCAGCCCCACATTCGCGCACAGATAAACCAGACAAACGGTGGGGATCAACGCAGACCACGCAACCCAGGGCTCCAGTGCAGGGAAATAAAGCCTCAAACCTCTGATTGAAAGAGCCCGTGGGGGTTGGGATGGCAGCAGGAGAGACTCTCAGCCTCACAGGAGAGGTCGTTGGAGAGACCCACAGGGGCCTAGGGCGTGCACAAACCCACCCACTCGGGAACCAGCACCAGAGGGGCCCAGTTTGATTGTGGGTAGCAGAGTGAAAGACTAAAATCCGGTGGAGAGTGGAGCGGGTGCCATTGCTCCCTCTTGGCCCCTCCCCCACGTACAGCATCACAGCACAGCGACCAGCGTTACCCCGCCCTGGTGAACACCTAAGGCTCCACCCCTTAAAGTAACAGAAGCGCCAAGACAAAAAAAAAAATGGCCCAAATGACAGAACACTTCAAAGCTCCAGAAAAAATACAACTAAGCGAGGAAGAGATAGCCAACCTATCAGATGCACAGTTCAAAACACTGGTTATCAAGATGCTCACAGAATTGGTTGAACCTGTTCAAAAACCAGATGAAAAAATGAAGCCTATGCTAAGAGAAACAAAGGAAAATGTACAGGGAACCAATAGTGATGCGAAGGAAACTGGGACTCAAATCAATGGTGTGGACCAGAAGGAAGAAAGAAACATCCAACCAGAAAAGAATGAAGAAACAAGAATTCGGAAAAATGAGGAGAGGCTTAGGAACCTCCAGGACATCTTGAAACGTTCCAACATCCGAATTATAGGGGTGCCAGAAGGAAAAGAGGAAGAACAAAAAATTGAAAACTTATTTGAACAAATAATGAAGGAGAACTTCCCTAATCTGGCAAAGGAAATAGACTTCCAGGAAGTCCAGGAAGCTCAGAGAGTCCCAAAGAAGCTGGACCCAAGGAGAAACACACCAAGGCACATCATAATTACATTACCTAAGATTAAAGAGAAGGAGAGAATCTTAGAAGCAGCAAGAGAAAAGGAGACGGTTACCTACAAAGGACTTCCCATAAGATTGTCAGCTGATTTCTCCAAAGAGACTTTACAGGCAAGAAGGGGCTGGCAAGAAGTATTCCAAGTCATGAAAGGCAAGGGCCTACATCCAAGATTACTGTATCCAGCAAAGCTATCATTTAGAATGGAAGGGAAGATAAAGTACTTCTCAGATAAGGTCAAGTTAAAGAAGTTCATCATCACCAAGCCCTTATTATATGAAGTGTTAAAGGTATTTATCTAAGAAAAAGAAGATAAAAAATAGGAACAGTAAAAATGACAGCAAACTCACAGTTATTAACGACCACACCTAAAACAAGAACAAGAGCAAACTAGGCAAACAACTAGAACAGGAACAGAACCATAGAGATGGAGATCACATGGAGGGTTGTCAATAGGGGAGTGGGAGGGGGAGGGGGGGGGAAAGGTAAAGAGAATAAGTAGCATAGATGATAGGTGGAAAATAGACAGGGGGAGGGAAATGTAGAAGCCAAAGAACTTATAAGTATGACCCGTGGACATGAACTATTGGGGGGGAATGTGGGAGGGAGAGGGTGGGCAGGATGGAGTGGAGTGAGGGGGGGAAAATGGGACAACTGTAATAGCATAATCAATAAATATATTTTAAAAAAAAGAAAAAAAATATTGGTAATACATTTAAAAAAAAAAAACATCCTCAGCCTACAGCATAATGCCTGCCACAAAACAGTGCCAGTAAATGCTTATCAAATGAATATACAAATGGGTAAGTTACTTATAAATATCTGTTCTTTCCAAAAGTAGCACATATATCTATATTTAATTGGAATAAACATATTTTTACTTAAATTTATAAAATGAATTTATTATAAAATCAACCAATGGAAATAATAAGACTCTTCTGATTAACACAAAGCAATAAAATTAGGGCAGCTACATTCCTATATCCACTACAGAATTTTATTTGTGTTTTGCTTTGATTGTACACTATTAAAATTTATGAAGAAAAATATTTACAAGTGGCAGCAAGTTCTTGTTTTGCAGTTTGTTTTAATTTTTAACAGTTTAGTCTTCAATATCAGGATAACCTTCAATTAATTAAACAGAATACGGGATAAAAACAACAACAAATTAACTTGAAAGTATGTTAATACAGTAAGAGCCTTTACTACTAAAAGTTCTGTTTTATAACACCTGAGTTTACATATTAGACTTTTTTAATTTTGAAAACAGTTAAAAAATTTACAGATGAAATGTGAATAAAAAATTTTTGGAATCCAAAAGCATCTTCAGTGAATCTGCTCAAGAAAACAGTTTGAAAACAACTGCCTTATTATACACACCGCCAAACCTCAAGATACCAGGAGACAACATTAAACATTTTTATTGGTCCTGGGCCAATGCAGGTAAGTACTTGAGGGTGATATTATACAAAGAACAATATGGGAGCACTGCCCTCTAAGACCTCTGCCTGTCTGAGAAGAGATGATAATAGTAATAGCTATTACTTACCAAGTGCTTATTCTGTGTTAGGAATTCTCTCATTTAATCCTTACAACAACTCTAACAGGCTGATATAGTTTACATTTAACAGTGACAAAACACAGAGTGATTAAGTAGCTTACCTGAAGTTCATTTGTAGAAAGGTAAATAAAGATTACAACAAGGGTAAAAGGTTCTACAATAAAGGTAAGTAACCCGCCCTACGGACACCTGCAGGGAATCTGGACAAGAGATTTTTGAGCTGTAAGGATTTCCAAGTAAGAATCAGATACAACATGTAGAACACAAGACAGAATGGGACAGAAGCTGAAACTTCTTTGGCTAAGGATACATATCAGTGTATCAGCCATTTTGCGCATTCTGTATTTGTGGCTTATCTCTGCTCACCAAAGCAGCATTTCTCCCCTCTTTTCTTGGACAATGCTGCTGTTTCTATTGAGAGTACCTCTGAGTTACTTGTCCCTCCCCTTTTATCTGACAGAAGGCCAACATGTAAAGGATACACAGTGGCATGACTTGAGTGTACAAAGTAAAACTTTCCTTCATATGAGGTTATGTTAGTACATTCCCCTTACTCCTTTTGAACAAATAGAAGTTAACAGTGATTAACTACAGTTAAAAAATGTATCTACTTTTTAATTCTGCTTACAAACACCAATTATGTACTCAATGTCCCCTACATTCCTGTCCAAGTGTTCAAGATCTATAATCCAAAGTGTAAAAAACTATACAATATTAAGTTTTTCTAAGGATCTCACTTTCATTCAAACTAAAGTAACTATTTAACATGAAATGTTTAAGATACCAAATTCTTCAATTCCCTAGTCAGCACTTAATACAACTTGAGGGTTTTTCTTTGCATGATTACATATAGGCATTTCCCCTCGAAATTTCAGGTAAGAAAACCGTAAATGTCTTGAGTGCTAGGACAGCATCTGGCACAACACCCCTGCACCACCCCATGTTTAGACGTGTTCCTTGTACACAGTAAGTATCCAGTAAGACTAGAAATTTTTAACATCTATTTTTTTAAGTTCTATTTTAATAGCTTGAAAGAACAAATAATTCAGCAAATTTAACATGTGGATTTAACTACATTTAATTGTTTAGTGCTTTTTATAGCCATGTATTTTACTACATTGGTAGCTAAATTTAATAAGAATATACATCCTACACTTTAAATATATCCAGAAACAACAGGTGAACATATAACTAATGGCTTCATTCATCTGAGAAGCACTGTAATTATTACTTTATTGTTTTGCGGCAGGCATTATTATCCTGTGGGCTAGAAAACAGCTATGACAGGCTACAACTAACACCTTTGGCAAGTTCCAAATAGGCCAATTTAGTATTTTATGAAATTCACCACGGAATCTGATCATCTAAAAGTAGAAGTTCACATGAGCATATTTAAATTGGGAATGGTGGAATGGAGAAAGTAAACCATTCCATCTTAACTCTGAAACATAAAAGGATATTTTGGCTGCTAGTCTTCAACCTAACTGGATTGTGACAAGAGAACTTGGTTTTTCTAAGATCAATTTTTGAATTTTGTTGAGAACTTGGTTTAGGGCTTAGAACTTTTTGAGCTTTGTAACTGTTTGCTGAGGGTTTGAATAACACTAGTATTCTGTAATAGAGGTAGGGGAGTTCTATGAATCCACTAAATCAAGTGTTATTCAAATCTGTATTTTATCTGTTTGATCTTTTCTAGCAATAGACATGCCTTAAAACCATCCACCACAGTTATGGATTTGCAGATTTGTGCTTGCAGTTGTCAGTTTTTGTTTTCTGTGCTTCATATTGTATGCAATGTTTATGGTGACCCTCTTTATCTCTAATAATAACTTTTGCCTTGCGGTGTATTTTATTTGAAATGAACCCAGTACTCATCTTTCTTCTAATAAGCATTTGCATAGCACATAGATGGATTTTTTTAAATCCAACCTGACAATCTCCGTATTAACTATTAAGTATATTTACATTTATTGTAATTACTGATATGTTTGATTTCTACCATATTACTGTGGTCTTTCCATCTCATTTCTTGACTTACTGAGTTTTCTATAGTCTTTTTTCCTCCTTTACTGACTTGGAAGTTATATAATTTATTTCCATTCTTGCATTTAGCTTTATTTATTCAGATGAAACTCCCCATGCATCCTGAATTTTGTCTTTCTGCCAGCTCTAGAAAATTCTCAAATACTCTTCAAAGTACTCTTCTCAATTTCTCTGGAACTTCTATGAGATGTAGGCTAGAACTTTCTCATTTTCTTCTCCATGTCTTTTAATGTCCATGATACATTTTTATCTTGCAACATCATTCTCTAAATTCTTCAGATTTTAATTTACTAATTTTCTCTTAGGGTCTCACCAGTTATCTTAGACATCTGAGTTTTAAAATTTAAGAACTAGCCCTGGCGGGGTGGCTCAGTTGGTTGGAGAATCGTCCCAAGCACCAAAAGGTTGTCGGTTTGATTCTGGTCAGGGCAGGTGCCTAGGCTGCCGTTCTCTCCCATCCCCAGTTGCAGCGCAAATGGGAGGCAACTAATTGATGTTTCTTTCTCACATCAATGTTTCTCTCTCCCTCCCTTCCTTTCATTAAAGTCAATAATCATATCCTTGGGTGAGGACTAATAGTAGTAGTAGTAGTAGTAGTAGTAGTAGTAGTAGTAGTAACAGTTAAAATTTAAGAACTACATTTTTCATTTCTAGAAATTCTAATTAGTTGGTTTCCAAATTTATCTAGGGTATTTTTTGGTCTTATTCATGTTTTCCATTCCTTCTTGTTTTTTTTTAAAGACTGTATTTATTCATTTTTAGAGAGAGGGGAAGGGAAGGAGAAAGAAAGGGAGAGAAACATCAACATGTGGTTGCCTGTCATGCGCCTCTTGCTGGGGACCTGGCCCACACCCAAGGCATATGCTCTGACTGGGAAGCGAACTGCCACCCTTTGGTTCACAGGCCCATGCTCAATCCATTGAGCTACACCAGCTATGGCTCCATTCCTTTTTGTTTTTAATTCACTGAAGCATATTTACCTTATGGTTTCTAATATTACTATTATCCAAAGCTATAAGGGGTCTAATTCTGGTATTCATTCTATCTGTTTACTTTCACTTGTGGTGGTTCCTAACTTTTGAGGGTGAGTTTCTGTTCAGCAGGACTTGATCTGGGGGAATACTGTGGGGGTTGGGTTGAGGTTTTGTTCCTGCACAGAGGTTTAACATTTGCTTCTATCAGGTGTTCCAGGTATTATCATCTTAGAAACACTTAAAAAAAATTTAGGTATATTTTATTGATTTTGCTATTACAGTTGTCCCAATTTTTTTCTTTTATCCCCCTCCTCTCTGCACTGCCCCCATCACCCTCCAGCATTTCCCACCCTCCACAGTTCATGTCCATGGGTTGTACATATAAGTTCTTTGGCTTTTCTATTTCCTATACTATTCTTAACTGCCCCTTGACTATTTTGTGCCTATCTATTCTGCTTCTTATTCCCTGTACCTTTTCTCCCATTCTCCTCCTCCCCACTGATAACCCTCCGTGTGATCTCCATTTCTGTGATTCTGTTCCAGTTCTAGTTGTTTGCTTAGTTTATTTTTGTTTTGTTTTATTTTTTAGGTTCAGTTGTTGTGAGTTTGTTGTCATTTTACTTTTCATATTTTTTATCATATTCTTTTTCTTAGATAAGTCCCTTTAACATTTCATATAATAAGGGCTGGTGATGATGAACTCCTTTACCTTGCCCTTATCTGGGAAGCACTTTATCTGCCCTTCCATCCTAAATGACAGCTTTGCTGGATAGAGTAATCTTGGATGCAGGTCCTCACCTTTCACAACTTTGAATACTTCTTTCCAGCCCCTTCTTGTCTGCAAGGTTTCTTTTGAGAAATCAGCTGTCAGTCTTATGGGAACTTGCTGCTTTGTAGGTAACTGTCTCCTTTTCTCTTGCTGCTTTTAAGATTTTCTCCTTATCTCTAATCTTGGGTAATGTCAGTATGATGTGGCTTGGTGTGTGCTTCCTTGGGTCCAACTTCTTTGGGACTCTGAGCTTCCTGGACTTCCTGGAAGTCTATTTCCTTTGCCAAATTGGGAAGTTCTCCTTCATTATGTTTCCAAATAAGTTTTCAATTTCTTGCTCTTCCTCTTTTCCTTCTGGTACCCCTACGATTTGGATGTTGGAATGTTTAAAGTTGTCCTGGAGGTTCCTAAGCCTCTCATTTTTTTTTGAATTCTTGACTCTTCATTCTGTTCTGGTTGAATGTTTATTTCTTCTGTCTACTCCAAATAGTTGATTTGTGTCCCAGTTTCCTTACTTTCACTGTTGGTTTCCTGTACATTTTCCTTTATTTCACTTTTCATGGCCTTCACTTGTTCCTCTATTTTACGACCATACTCAACCACTCCTCAATCACTCCTGTGAGCATCCTGATTACCAGTGTTTTATCTTATAGGTTGGCTACCACTTAGTTGTATTTTTTCTGGAGCTTTGATCTGTTCTTTCATTTGGGCCATATTTCTTTGTTTCCACATGCCTGTAAGGGGCAGATCCTTAGATATTCATCAGCTCAGGGTAATCCACTCACTGAGTTGTGGCTCTGATGTGGGGGAGTGGTCCGAGAAGGAACAATGCTGCTTGCTTGGCTCTCACCCACTTTCAGTCACTTCCTCCGCTACCCACAAGCAAATTGGGCCCTTCTGGTGCTGATTCCTGGGTGGGTGAGTTTGTGTACATTCTAGGACCCCATGGGTCTCTCCAACAAACTCTTCTGTGAGGCTGGGAGTTTCTCTCGCCACCACAACCCCCATAGGTTTTTACAGCCAGAGGTTTTGAAGCTTTATTTCCCCATGCTGGAACCCTGGGTTGCACGGTCCATCTTGGGCACTAGTTGTTCCTCCTGGTTCATCCACACGCAAATGTGGGACCGCCTGGTCCACCAGCCACTACCATGCTGCACATCCTCTCTGGGGTGTCCTCTCTACCCAGGCTGCCCATCTCTGCCCCTCCTACTAGTCTGAATGAACGTTTCTTCTTAACTCCTTGGTTGTCAGACTTCTATGCAGTTCTATTTTCTGGCAGTTCTGGTTATTTTTTGTTTTTAAATTTGTTGTTGTCCTTCTTTTGGTTGTGCAAAGAGGCAAAGTGTATCTACCTATGCCTCCATCTTGGCTGGAAGTAGGAACACTATTTTTAAGTGGATTTTTAAAACATGTACAAAAATAAAATGATCAGTATAATGAACTTCTATATATATATTACCCAGTTCAATAATATTCAAAACATCCAATCTTGTTTTATTTATATACCCACCTACTGTCCACCTCTTTCTACTGGGTTATTTTAAAGCAAATCACAGATGACATATCATTTCATTTCAATGTGTATTTCTTTTAAAAGAATTCTTAAAATAATTTTAAAAACTAATCATTGCTTAGTATCATCAATATTCAGTATGGTCAAATTACCCTGATTTTCTCTCGCTCCCTCTCCCTTCCCCCCTCCCCCCCCACCTCTCTTTCTCTTTCTCTCTCTCCCTCTCTCTCTCTCTCTCTCTCTCTCTCTCGTGTGTTTAAAGTGAGAGATGGAGAAGTAGTTTGAAGCAAAATCTGAAAAAGTCTGGACCTACTTTTAAAATTAATTTCCCAGCATAAAGTTCCTAGATCAAGCTGAGTAGTTCTAGATTTTTAGAAGGTTCTCCCATCTCCCGCACTACCAAATTCCCATATTCCTTCCCTCAAGCCCAGGACAGACAAAATTCCTTAGGACTTCCTGGTACCAAGAGGAGTTTTTTAAAACTCCCTTTTCACTGAGTATGTTAGCCCTTGAGGAGTCTCTGGATGAACACAGGGGTCTCAGTTCCGACTTTTTATCTCTTACTTTCTAGCACTTGAGTGACCATTAAAATACAAGTCCCTAATGTTTTATATCTTGCTTTGTGTGGCTGACACATGAGTTTATACTAGCAATTTTCAACCTTTTTCATCTCATGGTACATATAAGCTAATTACTAAAATTCTTCAGCACACCAAAAAATATGTTTTTGCCAACCCAACAAAAATAATAGGTATAATTTTGATTTATTCACACCATATGGCCATTATTGTGTTGGCTGTTATCATTTTTTTACTTGACAATCTAAGGGAAAAGAGGTCAGTGCCCATAACTAAATAGTCAGGTATTACATGTTTTAAATATTCTTGAGGCACACCAGTATGCTTCTTGTTGCACACTGGTTGAAAATCACTGGTTTATACAATTGTCAAAATTCACTGAACACTTAATACCTGCATTATTTTACTCTATGTAAATCCAAAAAGCAATTAAAAATAAAACTCAGTTATATTTGTATAAAAATCAGCAAATCCTCCTCACCCGTGCAGGACAGCATCAGCACCAATTCTTTGTAGTATTTGGGTTTTCAATTTCTGCTTCATTTTTGCTCCTGGGGTGCCCATTCCTTTCTTGCATGCTCAGCTATATGCATTTCAAAATATTATTATCTTTTTTCCAGACTCTCTTAGTATTTTCTGGTGTGAGGGTCACCAAATTCCCTAGATTAGTGGTCCTCAACCAAGTAAGATTCTGCCCCCTAGAGGACATTTGGCAGTGTCTGGAGACATTTCTGGTTGTCATAACCAACGGAGTAGTGCTGGCATCTATCTAGTCAGGACAGGTCAGGGATGCTGCTGAACACCCTACAATGAAGTAGACAGTCTCCCATGACAAAGAATTATTTGGCCCAAAATGTCAATAGTGCCAAGACCGACAAACCCTGATCTAGACCACCTTTACTGTAGGAATACTTGGCTTTCACCTTTGCATTTCACAATGACGCAGTACAGTCTTTAGCTATCATTCATGATGAAAACATCTTGCCTAAAAGTTCACTCTAGAATCCTCCAAATAAGAAACTTCAAAGTGAAGAGTAGGGAAAAAAGAGAACTTGGCATATATGTCTTCATGTTTTACATCCCTAGAATGCTTGCAGATACAAACTGCTGTTGGATTACCATACAAAATTAATTGCAGAACAAATTAAAGGACTTTAGAGCTAAGATTAAGAACCCTAGAGATCATGATTTAACAATGAGAAGTGTATATACCTAGTAAATATACTTGACAGATTATAACTTCACATTCTAATTTAATGTTCACCAGCAAGTTACTGCCCACGATGTTCTGGTTAGGCAATGAGAAGTCAAGCTGGAAATCTATTGGTGATTACTACAATTTAAGAACATCATCCTGAGCTAAAAATATCCTACTAAAAGTGCTGCTTCATTTCTCTTTTACTATCTAGAACTAGTTAATATGCTTCTGTCTGAATACTAATGATAGAACATCAATGGTTTTACTACAGTGGGTTGCAAAATAGGCAAGAATTGGGTTTCAAAATGTGGGAAAATCTTATTGATCATTTTTGTTATTATTATTTAATATTTTCAGGCATGTGAAAGGTACAGAGAATAATATAATGAGCACCTATTTTCTTACCAAACAGCTTAAGAAATAAAGCATTATAAATATGATAATAGCCCTCTGTAGAACTCTCTGGATCTCATTCCCTTCTCTCCCCACAGGTAACCACTCTCCTGAATTAGGTGTTTATCACTATACTTGTTTTTATTTTCACATTACATGTGAGATCCATAATAATATAGGGTATTGTCAAACTTATGTAAATGGTACCAAACTTATCTTCTACAACTTCCTTCTTGTTATTGATAATTTCCCACATTTACTAGCTATATGAATGGAATAAAAGGGAAGGAGTAAATGGAATTGCTAAATGTGTTCAGTTTCTTTATCTCCAAAGAGAAACTCATCTGTGATTGGGTTGAATTTATCCCCAAATGCACCTGCCTACAGTTCTGTGTACCCTTCTCTGCCAAGTGCTAATGAAACTGGTAACCGAAACCAACACCCTTACATGCAGGGACAAAGGAGTGTTCACCAAAACCCCCAAGCCCCAGTCCAGTTCTACCATATGAAACCCACTGATCTAAAGAGTTTTCAGGCTTCTACAAAAGGGGATGGTAAGCGAATATGAGCAGTGAATTCACTGCAATTGTTTATACACAGATTTCACTATCCCCACATATTTTCCAAGGAATATTAATAGGAGTAACAGACACCAGATTTGACCAATCTATTTTCAGATATAAAACATAACAGGTCTGCTAAAGCAGACCACTGAAAAATAAAAGCCTTTATTTATAGGTGAATGAAAGAAAATAAAGCCTAGATATTTTTATCACTTCCATTTCAGAAGGTAAATAGAGGGGTGAGAGAGATAAGAGTAAAAACATTAACTGGGCTTTAATAGTCCTTCTAAGGATTCAAAGAAGCTGATCTGAGAATGATATATTAGTCAGATTTAGACCAGGACGCTCCCCTAAGGGAGACAGCTGACATGATTATTGCTCTCTTTCCAGATACGGAGTTAAGCTGCTGACATTTTACACCACATTTTACACCGGACAAGTTCAGCAGCTGTTACTGAGGCAACAGACACTTAGGTCTCTAGAGATTCATGGGATGGATTCATGCACAGAGAGTACCTCAAAGGTACTAAGCCTGCTTAGGCATAACAAATGGCTTGTTCAGGGAAAATGGTGAACACCCTAAAATTATCACCAAAGGGAAAAGGAAATAGGCTTGGGTAATATTTAGAACAACTTACAGATCAAGTCCAGACAGCCTTTTACCATTAAGAAAAAAAAAATTTTTTTTAAGTAATCCTTCCTTTACCCCACTTCCTTGTTACCTCTGTAACAAGGACTCAGGCTGATGGTTACCACACTACTTCTGACTTCTGTCCTGCAACTAGAGTTCCTGGGTGGAGTAGGACTGAAAAAAGAAAAAAAGCAGTAGAGAAGCAGCAAGGTAAGATGCCGAGAACAGAAGTGTGTTTCTAAAAGGTTTTAAGAATCAATCAAAAGAGAATGTTTTAATGTGTTTATTATCTAATTCTTTAATATGGTGATCCTTGATCTTATACACAAAAGTAAAGTCAAAAGACTTTGCAATCCTAAGAGCCGGAGGCCAGGGAGATTTTAAATTTCAGACAAGATGTTTTTATCATGAGTGACAGCTAGACACAAAGGCAAAGGTGGCAACACAGCTGCGATGGAGATTTCAGTTTAACGCTGTAAGGTAGTCTAGGTAATTATAAATGGTAGATGTAGTTCAAGCGCTAAGGCATGATGCAGCAATGCCAACTCACACACTGCAAAGGGCACTCAACAACTTGTTGGAAACGAGAGAACACACAAAGATTCAGTGGACACCCTGACTAAAGAGTACCTATGAACCATGAAGTCAGATCCCCCTCCCAAGTCCACCTAACTCATGACTGTATTTGTAATCTTTATGGCTTTTCCTTACCTAAGTATATCATTGGTAGTAATTTCAGGGATGAACTTTTGAAGATGCTTCACTGTTGCACTGAGAAAACAAGCTCTATACATTTCATTGACTCCATAGGAGAAATTCTGGAACACCAGTTTAATCAAGCCACTGAAAGCAAAGAAAATAAAATTTTTATATGAGAGAAAGGAATTCTTTCTTACTATTAAAAACCCTTCCAAACTATTATATCTGGGTAGGGGGCATCTCAGAAATTTAGGCAAAGACAGAATAACCACATATTAAAAGAAAATCAACTTTGGCCAATGTAAGAAGGAAACTTCAGCAAAGGGATATCTTCCAAAGTCCAGCGGTAAACACCTTTCAAACTCAAATTACCAGGGAATGATAGTTTCAAACTAGAATTCTATAAAGCCTGCCAACAAAACGGCTTTCTCATACAAATGTTACATGCTTTCAAAACACACCTAAAAAGCATTAGCAGATCTTTAAATCAGGGTATTAGAGAAGTGAAATAGATATTTATCCTACCTTTTTTTTTAATCAGCCAGAGGTAAGATACTTTAGTAGTGATTCTCAAGTGAGACTCTGTGGAGCCTATATATATATATATATGTATTTTTAAAAGCACACATACTCAAAAAACTCATCCTAAACCTTCTGTTTCAGAATCTGTAGAAAGTAAAACTCTAGTATAGCTTAAAAAGCTTTCTAGTAACTTTGATGCGAAACTCTCTGGAAAGAACACTGCTAAAAGGACCAAAACAAAACAAAACAAAACAAAAAAACCAAAACAACCTCACTGAGTTCTTATAATAGTAAAGAATCTGTATCCCAGGTCAACACATTGTTAGTTTTCCAAAAAGGAAACAACTTTGGTTATCACCAATTTCTCCGGTGTTATTCAAAATGATGGTGGTGATCAGCTTGAAATGACTTAATCAAAGTATACCATCTACTAATTTTGAGAGGAACTTTATTTTTTCAAACACAATTAGAAGGCTAACAAATCAAGGTTTGGATTGTCAGATATGTGGCTGATCTTGTTCTTTTTAACCAAGACTTCACCCTGGATCATCAGAATTTTCTTGAAGTAGTTAAAACATTATGTTTATTCCACAAAGCTCTTAATTTGGATTAATTAAAAAAATCAATATATTAATCCCAAATGTGAGGATTTACCCAACAAATAGAATATCAAGACAGACAAAATTTCCCACATTAAAAATATAAACACACAAAATCATTTTTTAGGTAAATAAAGTTACCTCTTGGTAATTGTATCTGTAATATCTCTGGCACTGAAGTCAAAGGGTTTGTAGCCCTCTCGTTTAAAGGCGAGGACTGCATTAGGCCCTAGCCAAACACTGCCGTCCATCCTTGGTGTGAAGTGAACTCCTAGGAAAGGAAACCGGCTATCTGGGACCTACAGATTTCACACAGCAAACTGTTAGCCTCATTTCATACTGCATTTGTTATGCATTCAAATATTCAACTGGTAATATAAATCACTTTCTTCCCATGCATTTAATTTGTGTTATTTTGACCTGTACTGAGATATACTTTTCCACTTACATGCTTCTGCCTAGAAATGCCACATAGGAAACACTGATTAACTACTGACACTAACACATACTCCCATCTATTTTTCTTTCTGAGTAAAAGAAAAAAAAAGCCCTACTTCATGTTATTCCTCGCCCCCATCTAGGGATGTATGTGGCTGGCAGGTAAAATCAGAGCTGCCAGAAAAACACACATTTGTAGCACAGGTTTCTGTAAAGTTGGAATGTTTTGGGTTGGAGCACGTGAAACGGATGTTTTGGAAAGGTCAAAAACGTTAAGTGGCTGATAATGGTAATTTCATCTGGTTCAATCTAGTAGTTCCATAGAGAATGAATTCTTCATCTAAAGGGCGTTGTCCTCTACATCACAAAACTACAGAGTGGCCACAACCCCTTTTCTGCACCTATTCATAATGCACTGAGAAAGAGGGTTAGGGGTCTGGAAAAAGGGAAAGTTCTCTCATGAGGGCTCCTCAACCAGACAGGAGGAAGAATTGTGTTCTTTCTTGACAGCCCTTCCTATGGTACACTCTTGCTTTCTAAAGACATGTACTTGTGGGCAATTAAGTATAATTTAATGACTACGACATCAGAATAAAAATTTAAGAATTTAACCATAAGAGAAAGAGGTAAAATGCTTGCACAAAAAGCCCTTCAAAATATCTTTCACTTCTGACCCAGAAAAAAGTTCTTGTTTCATTCTTTCTGCCCACAGTCATTTTGAGAAGGATGAGAAAGCAAAAGCATCATACCTACCGGATAAATATTTCCTTTCACAAGATAGCATTTTTCTGGCTTTAAGAGCAAGTAATCTCCCCGGAATGGTACAATTTGAGGATCAGGATTGCAGCCACTCAACTCAGAAATACGGTCTGAATAAAGTCCTGCACATGTTACAACATACTGACATTGAACTTCCTCTCCCTAGCGCAAAAGAAAAGAACAGTGATTTATAGGAAACAGACTGCAGAAGACTAGGTCAAGGGCAGAAAAGCAGATGTAGAAGACAATAAAGATACAGAAAGGGACTTTTTTCTTTTTATTCCTTATAAAAGAGGAAATTAAATATATGTACAGCAAAATAAATTGTTCAGCATTTAGGTGGCAGCTAGAAATTTAAGAGTAGTGGCATGCAAGAGGATGTCACCTTAAATTTCATACTTTAATTTAGGGATTCAGTGGTTGACCTACCTAGTGAGGATACCTAAAAAGACACACACACACACACACACACACACACACACTTCCTTTACTAAGACCATGGAACTTAACTATTTGTTGCATGAAGAAGCAAACTTCACTTAATATTTTTATTTTTTATTGATTTTTAGAGAAAGAGAGGGAGGGGGAGACATCAATTTGTTGTTCCACTTATTTATGCACTCATTGGTTGCTTCTTGTATGTGCCCTGGCGGGGATTGAACCTGCAACCTTGGCGCATCAGGACGACACTCTAACCCACTGAGCCACCTGGCCAGGGCCAAGCAAACTTCATTTAGATGGTCCCGACCAATTTGGCCTCCTCTGTATTTCAGGCAGTTTCTCCTGTCTTATCTATGAGTAATTACTCTTTTACTCTCAGGTTGTTTTACACTACAGCTTAAACCATCACCAACCAATTTCTCCTTCCTAATCAATATCTGCTTTGCAAACTGAGGCTACTTTCAAACACCATTCAATCAATCCACATTTACTGAGAACACATACCACAGTCAAAGTTTCCTTTAACAACTAGAAGACTGCTAATCTTAGGTTGTAGTATTTTCCCATAAACTTTATTTTGTAATTATCATCTACATAGTTTTACGTTAACCCTGCTAGGGTGAGCCAATTTACCACCCTATTTCCTAAATAATTTCATTTAACCCGATTCACCACCATACTCCAATTGCCATCTCTTTACTTCTTACAGAGTAAACAACTAGGCTCTCCTTGCTCCAGGTAACTTCTTGTTCTTAGATTTCCTCCCCAGCTGATCTATTTCTGAAGCCTCAGAGTTCTCACTTATCTCAGCATTCTTTCTTTTCAGCCCTTGGTGATTCAGCCTTATTCTATCTTTGTATGCATCTTCTTCTTGCCTAGGTACAAAGGTAAGCCTTTCTTCAAGAGTTCAAGTCACACTTCTGAAAAAATCAGATGAAACTTCTTTGCAGTGCATTCAAATTAGCTAGACTAAACCATAATAGTTTCTAGACCCTTGAAGTCAAAGGGTTATGTCAACAACAACAAGAACAACAAACATGACTTCTTCTAAACTGGTTAATATCTTTCCTGTTCATCTAGAGTTATATACCAGAAGTACAAGACATATTAATATTTTTATGTGATATAAATTTACTAGTTTCTACCTGAAATGTCAACAATGCATTTATTCTTAGAACATAAAATGTAGATAAGCCATATGATAAATGTAATAAGGGAATTTGCAAAATATTACCAGCATGCTAATAACCTAACAGTTCTCTTTAAAAAACTCACGGAAGAGTTCCAAAGAAAGAAATGATTAAAAACTGTCACAGCTCTCTGAAATCATCTTATGCTATATATGAAAAATAATTAAATTCAGTAATATATTAACTTCACATCCAAAATGGAAATTTAGGTCAATACTGAATGGTACATTTATTCCAAATACATTTTTAAAAAAAAATAAACTATGCATTTCTATTGCTTTTTCATAAGTGAAACAGACTTTTCTCCTATATGCAATCTGTAAATTTGAGTTTCCAATTCCTCTCCCCTGAAGTTTATTTTTAAAATTCCTTTTAACCTCATAAAAGCAGAGATGTTCAACTTGATGTGTTGACTTTCATTTTAAAATGATCATTTCACTATACTACACGAAAATGCCAAAATGAAAGGCAATGGCGATAGCAACTGTGGGTGAAGCACATGTCCACTGGTATCTCATAGGCCCCTGCACATCCTCCATCATATGATGCCATACTTTCATGAAAATACCCCTTACTGAGGGAGGGGCAGAAACAGACTTTTAATCCTTCTTTCAATGGAGACCCTGGTTGCTCTGCCAGCAGACCTGATGGTAATCAAAGTGTCTGTGGCAGACAGTGATGTTTTATGGAGACTTTGGTAGGTTCCTATACATGAAATCAGAGCACAGAACTTTAGGATTTTGGAGGAAAGTTATACCATCCTCTGCAGATAACTATCTTCCTTTTGAGAAAGTGCTTCTGGCTTTGCCTCAACATTGACCACAGGCTATCAAGTTACCATGTGAACTACCCATTATTAAGAGGGTATTGTCCGACTCACCAAGCCACAAAATTGGGTGTGTACGCAGCACTCTGTCACCAAGAGGAAGTAGAATATACAAGATCAGGATCGTATAGGTCCTGCAGGCACAAATAAGCTGCAGAGGCAAGTGGCTCAAATTCCCACGACCCCTATTCCTACTAAATTACCTCTTCCCTCTCAACTTGCCCCTGTGGCCCAATGGGAAGTTCTCTATAATCAGCTGGCCAAGGAAGAAAAAATAGAGGCCTGGTTTACAAACGGTTCTGCACGACACTCTGGCACCACTGGGAAGTAAACAGCAGCAGCACCAGAGCCCCACTTGGGAGTGTCCCTGGAGGACTGTGGTGGAGGGAAATGCTCCCAGCAGGCAGCACTTTGAACACTACGCTGGGTGTTCATGTCACCTAGAAAGAGAGATGGCTAGGAGTGTGCATCTGCAGTTTCATGTGCAACGACTAATGGTTTGGCTGGATGGTCAGGTAAGGGAGCTCTGGAGAAGAGGTACATGAATGGACCTCTCCAAACAGGGAGAGGGTAAAGATATTTAAATTCTATATGAATGCTCACTGAAGAGTAACTAGGGCAGAAGATGATTTTGATAATCAGTAGACAAGATGAGCTGCTGTACGAATATTAGCCTTTTTCCCCAGCCACCTCTGTCCTTACCTAATGGCTTCACAAATGAAAATGGTTATGGCAGCAAGGATGGAAGTGACATGTAGGCTCAGTAAGATGGACTTACTAAGGCTGATTTGGCCATAGCCACTGCTGAACACTCCCTCTCCCAACAGCATAGGTCAGTGGAGACACCGATATGATCCCTGGACCAATACAACTTTTAAAAAAGGCAGGGGGAGGACTGGTGTGGCTCAGTTGGTTGGAGCGTCATCCCATAAACCTAAAACTTGCAGGTTCGATTCCCTGTCAGGGCACATACTGGGTTGTGGGTTTGATCCCTGGTCAGGGTACACGTGAAAGACAACGAATTGATGAGTCTCTATAACATCAATGTTTTTCTCCCTTTCTTTTCTCCCTCCCTTCCCTTCTCTCTAAAATCAATAAGCATGTCCTCTGGTGAGGATTAAAAAAGGGGGATGGGCAGCACTTAGTCCTCACTGGAACAGACACTTGCTCTGGATATAGATGTCTTCCTTGCTCACAATGCTTCTGCGTCAACCACCATCTGTGTACTTACAGGATGCCTTACTCAACACTATGGTATTTTATCCAGAAGCATTACTTCTGGTCAGAGAGCTTATTTTATAGTAAATGACGTATAACAATAGGCTCATGCTTATGGAATTCACTGATTTTTATCATTTCCCCCATCATCCTGAAGCTGCTGGGTGACAAAGTGGAATGGACTTTTGAAGACTCAATAACAGTACTAGCTGGCTGGCAACACCACCTTGCAGGGCTTGGGCAATGTCTTCTAGGATGTCCTAGATGCTCTAAATCAGTAACAACTATATGGTGTTGTTTCTCCCACAGCCAGGATTCACAGCTCTAGAAATCAAGAGGTAGAAATGGAAGGAGCTCCTTACAATAATCCAGTAGTTTCTGCTCCTAATCCAAATTTCTGCTTCCTAGCCCTACAACTTTGGGCTCCAATGGTTTAGAAGTCTTAGTTCCCAAGGGAAAAATGCTTCCATTAGAAAATAAGCAATTGTTCCATTATGCTAGAGGTTGATACTGTCACACATAGCCACTTTGGGTTCCTCATGCCAGTGAATCAGCAGGCAGAGAAGATTAGTGTACTGAATGGGGGTAACTGATCCTGACTTGCAAGGAGAAATCGAGTTGCTCCACACAGAGAGCTTGGGGATGATAAAGCGTATATCTGGAATATAGATCTCCTGGGCTCTCTCTTAGTGTCCCCATATATTGTTATGAAAGTTAACGGAAACCACCACAACACAAAACAGGCAGGGCTGCTGATGGCAGAGACAGTTCAGGAATAAAAGTTTGAGTTACCGCACCAAACTAGGAACCCTGACCAGCTGAGATGCTTGCCAAGGGTCAAGGGACCATAGAATGGATAGTAGAAGAACATTATCAATATCAGCTATGACCACATAATTGGTGACATAAATGAGGAATGTAGTAGTTGTGAGAAATATAGTAGTTATGTCTCCCTTACTGTGAAATAAATATATTTGTCTATAATTACATAATTCCTTCTTTTTCCTCATTGTGATAAAATGAATTGTGTCCCTCCTTCCACAAAAAAAATCTTATGTTGAAGCCTTCACTCCCAATGTGACTACATTTGGAGATGGAGCCTTTAGGGAGGTAATTACGGTTAAATGAGGTCACAAGAGGAAAGCCCTAATCTGATAGGACTGGTGCTCTTGTAAGAGAAAGAGACACCAAAAATTGTGCATGCTCACATTTTCATTTTCTCTCTTCCTCTGCTCTTCTTTTCTTTCTCCCTCTCTCCTGCTCCACCTGAGCACGCACAGAGAAGAGACCATGTGAGGACCCAGTGAGAAGGCAGCCATCTACAAGCCAAGAGAGCTCTCACCAGAAATCAACCCTGGTGGCACCTCGATCTTAGACTCCTAGCCTCCGGAACTGTGACAAAATAAATTTCTGTTGTTTAAGCCTATGGTATTCTGTTACGGTGGTAAGCATGTCTTCAGCTGTATGAAAAATAGTTGAACTTTGTAGGTGGAAGCACTGCTTTACTACTGTCTTTATTTGGAAATGAAATGTGGTTATAAGGGTTGGGAATGGATGCCAAGTAGAAAAGGGATGGACTGTGAGGGTTTATCCCATGTCAATTTAGTTAAACTGGGAACTATAATTGACAGAAACCCCATCCCTGTATGGTTCCAACTTAAAGTTGACCAAAACAGGGACTGCATAGGATCTGGTAGGCAGAAGCAAAGCAGCAGCCACTATTCTTTGAAGGTCATTCTAGTCCAAGGTGGTGACCAACACCCACTGCTAAGTGAATTTATGCTCCACATCCGGCTCTACTTCCCACATACTGATCCTACTAACTAACCACCACCCTAGCCTACTATTTGGGTGTGAACAGAGGCAAGGCCATCCTCACGTCTCCTCAAGAGCTTCTCATTTGCAGTTCTACTTCAACTGGATACACTTGGCTTCTCAGACTGGTTAGAAACGCCTTTGGTCTACCAACTCTCCGTCTGAACCTTTGCTTCCCCAGATCGTTTCACAATTGCGTAAGGCCGAATTCCTATAATAAATCCTACTGCACTCATTAATGCCTCTGCTTTCCTGATTGAACTCTGATCATTCAGAGAACACACAGCCAATGCAATACTTTTACGCCATTCAACAGTTCCTGTGTTAGATTTTGTGAAGATAAAGGAAAACAGTCCATCTCCCCCTGTACAACCTGTGCCACCCCACCCAAGTTTTCTCATTAGTAGAGAGTTAAAAGGGTAGATAAGCAAGTAGAAAAATAAAATATCTATCAGTTTTGCCTTAAAATGAAACACTCCAGGTACGTATAATCCTGTTCTTTGCCAGCACTATCACTATATGAATACATTGCCAAGGTGAAACCCTTCCTAGAATGAAAACTGTTAGATTGCTCTCAAAGAATTTCTCTCAGAATAACTTTATATTAGACAAACTACATTCAGTAACATAAAATATAGCACTGTGGTTAATTCATCTTTTTAAGAAAGGAGAAGGGATGAAAGTAAATAAAATAGATGGAAATAGTCTTAAGAATCTTTATCTTTGGCTCTGACTGGTGTGGCTCAGTGGATTGAGCACCAGCCTGCGAAGGGTCACTGGTTCTATTCCCAGTCAGGGCACATGCCTGGGTTGCGGGCCAGGTCCCCAGGAGGGGGCGTGTGAGAGGCAACCACACATTGATGCTTCTCTCCCTCTCTTTCTCCCTTCCTTGCCCTCTCTAAAAATAAATAAAATCTTTAAAAAAAAGACTCTTTACCTTTGTATTCCTTATAACAATTGGATATTTCATCCCTGAAAAAAAGAAATTAGTGAAATATTGCTCTTTCGTAAAAGAAGACCTACAGTATCTGAAATATACTAGTAACAAATTTAAATGAATTTCTTCTGTCACAGCCATGATTACTTCCCACATTTCATTCCGAAGCTTTTACCAAGTAACAAGATAAAACTAGTTCATATTTGACAATATATAAAACTCTGGTATGTTTTTTAGATTATTTGATATGAATTCACTTAATAAGTACTTATAAAGCTTTCCTGACTTCAGCTCCAACATAAGCAGCCCCAGCTTTTCTCTGAACTACAAACCTAGAAACCATGCTATAAAATGGATCATCGTAACTCAGTATGTATTTTCCCACAGGACCAATGCTATGACACCTGTCCAAATGTTGGTTACTGAATCTTTGTAGATTCTAGGTGGTGAAGAGAAGCAAGAGTTATCACAACACAATGATCTCCAATACTAAATGATATAAAATTAGTTTCCAATTAGATACAAGGGATCTCAAAGTCTTATAAAGCATACATACAACAGGTAAATCTGTTGTACCATAAATAAATTTGATTGACTACGCTACCTACCTATTACAACCTTATTAAACAATTTTTCTCATCACCTTAGAATTTAGTAGGACACGGGGAGAACCATTCAGGTGGCCAAGATCTCCTAAAGAAAGCAGTCCAGGGAGAATACATGCAGCACTACCTTCCTCCTCACTCACATTTCCCAAAAGCAAATTTTAAAATTTACAAATGGATTCATTTAGACTTTTAAGAGAATTTCCCCCAAAGGGGTAGTTCAGAATGGCCAAGTCATGCCTGTCCCCAGACAGTCTGATTCAGTCATGAAGCATCACTAGGTAATGCTGAAGTCTGCGTTTTTAACAAATACCCCCAAGGGATTCTGACTCTAATCTACAGGCTAAAGAAGTGTTTGGGGGCTAATTTTATATAAACAGCCTTGGTAGCTCAGGTTTTAGCACCAGTCAGAAGTGTCTGATCAGTGCCCAGTTCTAGCAACAAGAGACTCACTGGAAGTCCCAGTTCGTCCATGTCCAATTTACCCTCTGCACCTGCCTCCACCTCTGTACCCTACTTTAGCCCAGCTCCTGGTGGACTTCCGCCAGCACGAGCTCAGCCAAAAACTGTCCCAAATTTGTTTAGAAGTCAATACATGTCAATTCAAAAGAAAAGACAAGGATGGCTTACCATCTTCACTTTTTGAAGAACTTTCTCTAGCCATTTCAATATCTTCAACTTCAAAATTGGTCAAGATAGAGCCACCTGCTTCTTGGAAATCCTGGGCAAATGACAAAGCCACCTGACGATAGTCCACAATGCCGGTATATGGGCAATCAATAGCCATTAGACCCTGGGACAAGATTACGAAAAAGTCAAGACAATACAATTAAAATCATTAAGGACAGTTTGTTCAATAAATTTTATTTTGCACTGATTTTTTTTACTGTTTATTTTGATGGGTAACACATATTATCCTTTCTTGACAAAAAAATCTGATAGTTTAAAAGAAAAATAAAATAAAGGCTTGCCCTGACCAATGTGGCTCACCAATGGGTGTCGTTCTGCAAAGAAAAAGGTTGCTGGTTCAATTCCCGGTCAGGGCACATGCCTGGGTTGTGGGTTTGGTCCCTGACCGAGGTGCATGTAAGAGGCAACTAACTGATGTTTCTCTCTCACATCAATGTTTCTCTCCCTTTCTCCCTCCCTTCCCCTCTCTCTAAAAATAAATAATCTTTTAAAAAATAAATAGGAGTTTGCTCCATTGGTGCCTACATTGGAATTTGAGTGTGTGTGTGTGTAATGTCTAACATATATAAGAAATAATATTAAATAAGAAAGTCTCTATAATCAGGTAATAATTCTCTTTAATGGAGTTCATTTTGCCAGGCTCTTCCAGCTGCTACACCCAGATTTTCAGTTTTATTCATCCCTCATCCTATCTGATTCTGAGTTGAATTCTGTATCACCAAACAAATGTTTTAAATAAACTCCACTGAGATTTTCCCAGTGGTGGATCACATGTCATACACTCTCAGTGCAAACCCAGAATTATTCGTATGTTGCAGAGCATTGCTCTGATTTGCTGCAGACTCTACTTTCAAGGCTGCAAATATTGAATGGAGATTGCATGTGGTTAATTCAAACTTTCTCTTCAGATAATATGAGAAATTAACAGCGTGGGCTTTATTGTTGTTTGTTTGCCAAGATATGTTCAAACTCTACATATGAATGATCTACAAGCACACTTACTGAACTTTTTGGAATAAATATATCCTTTTCTAATTCTGAAAAAAAGGATAAGAAAAGAATTTCACATACTAAATACTGACTACACTTTGGGGAATCCCTGGCAATAGTACCATTTTTTCTTGCCTTATTGTGTATATGAGTACACTGGTTTTCCCAAGAAATCTCCCCTAACAGGGTCGCCAGGTTCCCAGAGTAACTAAAGCCCAGAAGGTGGATGCAACTGGTAAATGCAGCCATCTCTTTGGCCAGCACGGCGCTGTCATTGTTGTGCTTTTAAAATAATGTTTGATAATATTACTTTAAATATTTGATTCTTGTATTCAGTGCCCTGCTCCTCCCCCAATACATTTACCTGCTTATCCTTTCAAAGCTTTTGACTTTGCTACCCACTTCTGATCAATGCCGCCCCATGGCCAGACCCCACTAGGGGTAAAGGCTCACAAAACACCCAACAGCCTCTTTTCACAAACTGAAAGCAACATTTGGGAAACTTCACCATTTTCCTGGCAGTCTGCTTCCAGAATATGAAAGCATTTGTCCATGTACAAGAAATCACTCCTTTTTTTTTGATATAGTAAATATACATAAGATTTTATATTAGCCCTTAATATGGCCTGACAATCCCTAAATTCACAGGTCAGTAGCTATAATTCAATTTCAATCTATAAATAGTATTTTGTGTACAATAACCTTGGACTCTAAATTAGGATAATACCAAGAGTTTAGTCACAAAACTTCATCACCTAGCATAAAACAGTGTGACAAGTATAACAGAGGGATAAAAACGTGCTGTAAAAGTGCTCCATATCAATAGTTTTTTTGAATCCTAAATATCCTTATTCGTTTTATATTCCTATTACCCAGCAGAATGCCTGACACACAGCAGGCACTCAGTTAGGCACTGAATCAATGAACTTTTGAGGGTTGTCTTTAAACATACTAGATTTTTACCCCCTCTTGACCTCCCCTAAAAGGTTTCTCTTCTTTTCTTTCCCTCTCTAGTCTTGGCTTTGCCCCTCTTCATGAAATGCTGGTGAGCCCACCATATGTGTATGTTGGGGGAAAGTGGAGTGAGTCACTGCTGCTAAACAATCCAGTGCCCTGGCCCAGGATGGGGTTGGTGGACCAGCCAGCCCTCAGGCAGGTGCTGGGAATGCACTTTCCAGCTTTAGCAGGCCAGAGCTTGAGATCCAAGTCCACAGCAAGTCGGATAGCTAGAAAAGAACCAGGGAAGCAAGCCAGCAAACTCCAAGAGTTAGAAGTCAGTCAGGAGAATAGAGGCACAGATGAACATATGGTTGACCAATTAAAGAGATGGCAGACAGACCAGCACAGCTAACGTCATAAGAAGCAGTCAGGATCTGCCCAGAAAGAGAGCGGTCAAGAGCCATCCTGCAAAGTCAAAGTTCACAGAGGCAGTTTAAAAATTTCCAAGATGCTCCAAGAACTTAACGTTCTACTTAAAGGAATCTGGTCCAAAATGCCCTTTAGAGCTACCCTAACACATTTTTTCTTTCTGGAGGTCCTGGAAGAAATAAAAGTAACCCTGTACTATGCAAATTTTGCCCACCGTTCCTGGTAATAGTGGTGAGGTTGGGAGAGAAAGGAGGAATTTATTCAAGACACCTTTATGGAATAACCAGACCATATTTTCTACTGTATATTGTCATCCCTACATAGGCACTGATCATTACAATGTGGCCTTATATAAAGTAGATCACTTCTGCAGAGGCTTTAGAGGAGAGCAGGATATATCCCTTTTATAAGTTACATTACACTACTCATTCATCTTTAAAGTGGGGATTCACCTTCGAGACTCTCAGACTAAACTAAAAGTTTCTGATAAGCACTGCCTGGCAGTAAGTTCAAAGTCAGACTCTCTAAGACAGGTACCTGGAGTCCAGCTATTACATATTGTCAATAAAAGGGTGGGGGAAAAGGGACAGGAGATAGAGCCATTCACTGGAACAGTCAGTGGAACTGGGGGTTGGAGTGACAGCTTCTGAAAGGCTGTCAAAGAAAGTTGATACGCAGGGTATTATTATTCATGTCTCTTTCATGAATATAAGGATAGCATGTTTTAAGCAAGATATGATACAACCCACCCTTCACACTCATGCCAGCCTTATCTTCCTGAAATACAGACTGGATATTGTAGCCACCCTCCTCAAAAATTTTCATTGGCTCCTGTACCTACTGGAAAGACTTCAAAGTTATTAGCATGAATATCAGACCCTTTATGTGAGCCTAGTCCTGCCTTTATAGTCTCACTTTTTATATTTGCTACACACCCTGTGATCCAACCATACCTCACCACTCACTGCTTTCCAACCATGTCATATGGTTTCAGCCTTCCTCTTGCCTTTGCTTATGTTCTTCAGACCTGGTATTTTCTTAGAGGTGCGGGTGAAAAGGAGGGTTCTATGGAAAGTAACCTCACAGGGTAATCTAATCATAAATCCCTAACTGGGCAGGTCATCATGGGTAGTCATGCCCCAGGCATATAACTTCTTTAGTAAAAGGTTTATCTTTGCCTTAAACAAGCCCTGACCATTGCTTCTGTGCATTTAGGTTAACACACCACAGAAATAAGCTGTAATCACTTTCAAAAGAGCACATAATTTTGCTAGCTATCCTGTAATCCAATCCCCACCTTGCTTTCTCCCACCTTCATGTACTTTTCCTTATGTTCCCTCCTTCATTTCAAATGCATAAAAGCTGCAAAACTCTTATTCTCCAGTGCATTTGAAATCTTGCTCCCTGGTGTATGCCATCAGTTTGGCTCAAATAAACTCATAAAAATTCTCTGCAGGTTTGGAGACTTCTTACAATGACTTAGGGAAAGAAGAAATCAGGTATCCAGTCTGTGGCAATGCCCTCTTGTGTCTGTCAGCACACTGCTTTTGTGACAACATTATCTGTTTCTATGCAATTCCTGCCTCCTACAAATTCACTCCCAGCCTCCATGTCACAAGACTGAGCCCTAAATGAAAATGCCCCTGTGAGCATGTGTGTGGAGTTAGTGAATCACTTACCCTACAATATGGCTCCTTCTTTTTTATATCCTCCTGCTGGATCAGCCTCAGCCCCTGGACACCATTCTGCAGGCCTCTCTCATATAGGGCTTTAAGTCTGGGAATTTCTTCTTGTTCAACAGCTACTATAAGCTTCAAAAAATGATGATATGGATAGAGTTAAAGATACCATCAGCTATAAAAGATAAGGTGACTAGAAAACCACAAATTATTACCACTCAAATTGGGTTGATTTTTTTAATTGTTTTTTCTTCATGTATCTACTTCAACCTTCCTTCATGATTTCATTTCCTCCTCCATCAAAAAAAAAAAAAGTTCTCTTAAGAAAACTGCATTAAAACAAATTTTCCTTAAAGATGAGGTGCAGCCTCAATGTCCACTTCTGCTCTCAGTTGCACATGCATCGTGGCCATAAGCAAATCTGATCACTACCACTCCCTCAGTCCCAGAGGGGACAGAAGCACTGGCTGCTTAATCTTTCCATTAAAAAATGAGACAAACAAACAAACAAACAAAAAACCCACAGAGATAACAAAACAGAATGGCTTCCTTATATCTATAAAAGAATGTAAAATACCAATATATCAGAAAAACATCTAGTATTCAGTATAATGGGATATCACTAACAGAAAACTATCCATTGTATTTCCTGGAATTGTATGTAGATCAAGAAGCAAAGATAAAGAAGTACGTACATCACTTAAGTCAGACCTTAGCTATGATTAATGACCTTGCTTGTATTAGAGACCTCTCCCCCACTGGTTTGCTACATTCCTTTGAGCCCAGAGATTAGGTGTCACTCAAGATTTGGAAGACAGGATCCCCAGAAAGCCAACTAGAAGGAAAGTGGGATGGGAACCTATACAGAACAAACTTTCATTTCATGTCTTACAGGTGTTGATACTCCCCTGGAAAAATAATTGGGGACCAATGGTAACTCTAAAGGACAGAGAAATGTTTTCTTTAAAAAATGCTAGTGTAGCTCCAGTTGGAAAATGTGGTTGTTTTAGTTTGTATTTCTTTAATAATAAAACTAATCTTATAGAAATAAGATGATTAAAAAGTAAAGGTAGGGAAATAATAGGTGAACTCAAGAGTTAAAGATTTTGGCTTCAGTCATAATTGACAGGATTAAGTGATTAATGCATGTGGAAAGCTGTTATTACAGGAACTGGAATGCATGACCATGCAACTCTGACAAGCAATTCAACCTTTGTGCCCCAGGGGTCTACAAGCACTGGAGATGGTATCCGAGCCATTGAGTTCCAGGGAGGAACGCCCAGTGATGCAGAAGTGTTGATCAACACAAAAAGAAATACTAGCAAAAATCACAGCAGGGCTGTAACTCTTATCCAGTTAACCTTTTTTTCCTAAGTCCTTACCAACGCTTCCTTCTCCTTATAAAAAGGTCGGCTTTAATCCCCTCTCCTTAACTTCAATGTCTCTGGTTATATTTTGTTTCCTTTTTTCTTCTATTGATTATGTTCCAGTTAAAGGTAAAATCATATGGTATTTGTCCCTCACCGTCTGGCTTATTTCACTTAGCATAATGCTCTCCAGTTCCATCCCAAATGAAAATTTGTGTTCATGCAAAAGCCTGTACTTCTAACAGTTTTATTTATAATAGTTTAAAAAAAAAAAAGGTCGGCTTGAAATGAGATGTTAAGATGGTTTTTGAGCGTACATAACACGCCATCTTCACAGATTGCAGGCATCTGAATAAAGTGCCCATAAAGATTCAATCTTTGTCTCACTTATTGGTTCTGATAGAGGCAGGCAGCATGAACACCGACTTTTAAGTTTCAAAATAAAGTACATTACAAAGTATTTACTAATGCATTCTGTTCCAGAGAAAAAAAGAAGTAATTTTAACAACTTTACTCAAGAATTTTTGTCTACTTATTTCTGGGCAAAGTATCTGTTTGAAGTAGTTTCCTCCTTACTTAACAGCTCTCATCAAAGGAGGGCACAGACACATATTCATGGGTAAATTAGAATTCACAAATCACTCTTTCATAGCAAGGAGTCAAGACAATTTCATGAGATACTACTTTTAATCAAGATGTAAAGTTTATTTGAATCAACAAATGATTAACCTTAAAAACAAAAGTGGAATCAAAGGACACTATCAAGAAAGTAAAAAGACAATCCACTGAATGGGAAAAACATTTGCAAATTGCATAGCTCACAAGGGTCTAGTATCCAGAATTTATAAAGAACTCTTACAACTCCACCATGAAATCTATAAATACAGTTTTATATATTTTTTTGCCTTAACACCATGTCAGAACCATTTTCCCATATCATTAAAAAAATCTTCATGACATCTTTAATGATGATGATGAATTTTATTCTTAAAAATTATAAGGAAAAGACTTACAAGGGAATATTATGAAAAAGTGCATGCCAACAAATTAAATAATCTATGTGAAATGGACAAATTTATAAGAAGACATAAACTCCTGAAACTGACTCAAAAAGAGAATCTGAATAGATGCATAACACGTAAATAGAACTTTAAAACTTCCCACAAAGAAAAGATCATGCCCAGGGACTCTACTAATAAATGCTTCTACATGTTTAAATAAGAATTAATACCAATTCTTCATAAACTCTTCCAAAAAACAAAAGAAGATGGAACACTTTCTAATTTAATGAAGCCAGTATTAGCCCGATACCCAAATCAAAGACATCAAAAGAAAATAAAACTGCAGGCCAATATCTCTTATAAATATTGGACTCTTATAAATATAAAAGTCCTGAACAAAATTAGTAAACTGAATGCAGTAATATATAAAAAGGATTATATACCGTGACCAAGTGAAATTTATTGCAGGAACGCAAGATCAATTTAACAGCCAAAAGTCATTTCATGTAGTATATCCAATTAATAGAATAAAAGACAAAAACTACATGATTAGTTCAATAGAAACAGAAAAGGGCCCTGGCTGGTGTGGCTCAGTGGATTAAGTGCCAGCCTTCGAACCGAAAGGTCACTGTTTCGATTCCCAGTCAGGGCACATGCCTGGGTTGCGGACCAGGTCCCTGGTTGGGGTTGCGCGAGAGGCAACCACACAATGATGTTTCTCTCCTTCTCTTTCTCCCTCCCTTCCCCTTTCTCTAAAAATAAATAAATAAAATCTTTAATAATAAAAAAAAAAGAAACAGAAAAGGCATTTGAAAAAAATCCAATACTCTTTTATGGTTAAAAAAAAAATACTGGGAATAGAAAGGAATTCCTCAATCTGATAAAAGGCATCTACAAAAAACCCATACTAGCACCATACTTAATAGTGAAAGATTGAATGCTTTTTCCCTAAGATAAGGAAAAACACAAGGTTGTCCATTTTCACTGCTTTCACTTTCAACATTGTGTTAGAGATTCTACCCATGGTAAAAAATATAAAAGGCATCCAAATTGAAAAAGTTAAGCTATCTTATTGACAGATGACATGATCCTACATATAGAAAATCCTAAGTAATACAAACACACACAAAAAACCAATTAGACTAATACCAAAGAATAAAATTAACAAAAGAAATGCAAGACCTGTACACTGAAAAATACAAAATATTGTTGAAAAAAATTACAGAAGATCTAAGTCAATGCAAAGACATCCATGTTCATTGAAAGATTTAATATTGTTAAGTGGCAATACTCTCCAAATTGATCTATAGATTCAATATAATCTCTACCAAAATCCCAGCTGCCTTTTTAGAGCAACTGACAAACTGACCCTGATATTCATATGGAAATTAAAGGGACCCAGAATAGGCAAAACAATCTTGAAAAAAGAAGAACAAGTTGGAGGACTCACATTTCCTGATTTCAAAAAAAAAGAAAACAAAGAAGAAAAATTACAATAATCAAGGTAGTGCAGTACTGGCATAAAGATAGAAATATATCAATGGAATAGAATTGAGTACCCTAAACGTGGCAGGGTCTGGAAAGGGCAGTAGGCTGGTGGTAAGGGGTTAAGAAGGCCCTGAAGCAGTCCAAGAAGCAGGCCAAGTAAATGGATGAAGAAGGTAAGGCATTAAAGCAGAAACAACAACAAAAAGGTGCAGAAGAAACTCGAGCTAAAAGCAAAGGCTGTGAGGAAGAAAGTCCGCATTTGGGAAGATTCCACACTTGAAATTAAGAATTCTGGCAGAAAATAAGCTGTTCCTTGTGCCTGAGGCAATGGTGATCCTTCATTCCATTCCTGTTTAAACCTCTGGATTTTCTACCATAACATCTGTTGCCACCTACAGCTAGAATGAAGTATTGTCTAGCAGCCTGTTGTACATTTAAGAATAAAATTTGTTTAAAAAAAAATCATACTGGGGCTCATCTTTTCTTTAGTTATCACTCAGCCATTTCTATCTCAGCTGGGAGGTCAGAGCAAACCCAGCCTAGAATCCCACCAAAGTCTACTCTTCAGTCTTTGTTCTACCCTAAGTTCTATATCACCTGGAATTAAACTAATTCATTTGCGGGGGGGGGGGGGGGGAGTGAAGATAGACCTAAATGTCAGAACTAAGGCTATAATAAAAATCTTCGAAGAAAACATAGGAGTAATTTTTCATTAAAAAGTTAGGCAGTGATTTCTTAGGAAGGACACTAAAAACAAAATAAAGAGATAAACTGATTTCATAAAAACTAAAAACTTCTGGGCTTCAAAGGATACCATCAAGAAATTAAAAAAAGAAAATCTACAGAATGAGAGAACAATTTTAGTAATATTTTTAAATTACCATTACCATTACTACTATTTTCATTTCTTTTTTGTTTAATCCTCACCTGATAATATATTTATTGATTTTAGAGGGACAGGAAGGGAGAAAGAGAGAGAGAGAGTGAGAGAGACATCAATGATTGGTTGCCTCCTGTACACGCCCCAACTTGGGCTCAAACCTGCAATCCAGGTATGTGTCCAGATCAGAATACATGTGCGACCCCTTCCATCTACAGATGACATTCCAACCAACTCAGCCACACTAGCCAGGGCTCTACTATTTTATTTTTAAAAATAAAAAATATTGCCCTGGCTGGTGTAGCTCAGTGGATTGAGCTTGGACTGGGAACCAAAGGGTCTCTGGTTAGATTCACGGTCAGGGCACATGCCTGGGTTGCAGGCCAGGTCCCCCAGGATGGGGTGAGCCAGAGGCAACCACACTTCTCTCCTTGTCTTCCCCTCCCCTCTCTCTGAAAATGAATGAAAAAAATCTTTAAAAAAAAACCCAAAAAACTTCTAAAAAATATTTTAATATGTTATCAGTATTTTAGTAAATATCTTATAGCTAATAAGAGGCTGTATCCGGAATATATAAAAGACACATACAATCAACAATAAAAAGACAAATTACCCAATTTAAAGTGTGCAAAAGACATTTTTTCCAAAGAAGATAAATGGCCACTAAGCATATGAAAAGATGCTCAACATCATTAATAACTAGGAAAATGTAAATCAAAACCACAATGATATACCACTTCACATCCTCTAGGATGGCTAAAATAAAAGAGAGGGACAATAACAAGTGTTGGTGAGGATGTAGAGATATTAGAATCCTCATTGTTAGTGGGAATGTAAAACAGTGCAGCACTTTGAGAAACAGTTTGGCAGCTCCTCAAATTTTAAACATGGAGTTACCATATGACCCAGCAATTCCACTCCTAGGTATATGCCCCACAGAAATGAAAACAGGTCTGTACAAAAACCTGTTCATAAATTCCAAGCAGTGTTATTTATAATAGCGAAAAGGCAGAAACAACCCAAATTTCCATCAACTGATCAATAGATAAACAAAATTTCATATACCTACACAATGAAATATAAAAAGGATGACATACTGATTCATGCTACAAGATGAATGAACCTGGAAAATATTATGCTAAGTGAAAGAAGCCAGTCACAAAAGACAACACATTGTGTGATTCCACTTACGTGAAATGTCTGGAATAGGCAAATCCACAGTATATTAGTGGTTGCCAGGGCCTGGGGAGAAGTAAGACTAGAAAGTAGGGGGAATGGGGAATGACTATTAACGAGTATAAGGTTTCTTTTGGGGAGAATGAATATGTTCTAAAATTAGACAGTGGTAGTAGCTACATAATTCTGTGACAACACTAAAAATTGAATTGTATACTTTAAAAGGGTGAATTGTATGGTATATATGTTATATCAATAAAGCTGTTACTTTAAAAATTATGTGGAGTTAGTCATACCACCTTTTTAAAAAAAGTTATGCCCTAATAGATTTTGCAAATAACGTTTACATAAAGAAAAGCCAGGTATTTTTAAAAAAAATAAATCTAAATTCTTTTTTTAAAAAGATTTTATTTATTTATTTTTAGAGGGAGGGGAAGAGAAGGAAAATAGAAGGGCAGAAACATCAATCGGTTGCTTCTCCCATACCCCCACTGAAGACCTGGCCCGCAACCCAGGCATATGCCCTGACCAGGAATTGAACTGGCAACCTTTCCACCCACAGGCCGACACTCAATCCACTGAGCCACACCAGCCAGGGCAAAAACCACATATTTTTAATTCGACATTAAACATCATTAAGAAAATGCTACTTATTATAAATAAGTCAAGATCCTAGTAAAAATACCATACCTTGCCACATTGCTTGTAAGAAATTCCCTTTTGGTTACAGTACTCATAGATGAGGGCTGAGCCTTGTACGCATAATTTAGCTTTCAGAGATTCAGGTTTATAATAAATTCCACTATGTATGACACCACTGTTATGTCCAGTCTGGTGAATAGCTATCAAACAAGAGAAACAGGATGGGAGAAAGTACATGACTTACAAAACCTAAGAACTGGGGAAACGAACATAGTTGAAGCTATCAGAGACCACATTTTTAAAAATTCTGACAGTTGGAGTACTGGTAACTTCCTCTCGCAGCCATCCCCGGAGCCTGTGTCACATCCCTCCAGCCCATCTTTGATTTCAGTCACACACGTGCCTCTCACTACCAGCAAACCACTTCAAGGACCCACTATAACTCTCTGCATTCTGCCCCTGAGCCTCTTCTAACGTGGGGAAGGAGAACGCAACATCCTCAGGGGCAATCCTCAACCAGCAGAGACAGGTGCTAATGGGAAAATAAGGATGATCCTGGGAAGTGCTTATGTAGTTTCTCAGAGGTCCCAGTGGAATCAAGCTCATATTAGTAACTTTAATAATGTACCTTCATGTGGTTTTTCCTCCTCCCATTTACTACCCCCACCGCCTCACTCCTGTCTCCTAGGTAACCTCTCAAATAAATCACCTACAACCAAGTCCTAGCCCCAGAATCTGCTTTATGGGGAACTCAAACTAGTGGACTAATATCAACACTCAATATAACAGATGTAGAATAGACAAAATGAGCAAGTTAAGCCCAAAGGGCAACACTGATAACATACATACCTAAATCTTTCTCCTTTTCCAGAACACCAATGGAAAGTGCAGGATGTCGCAGGATGAGGGCTCTGGCGGAGGCAAGCCCCACAATTCCGCCACCGATGATGACTACATCAAATGAGCTTTAAGAGAAAGTCACCTTTAGCATGTTTACAGTAGACCTCACGAAACTTCACATGCAAAATTTTCATCATCTATGGACAATTAATTAAACTTAATTTATAATCATTAAAAACAAATATTTGCCCTAGCTGGTGTGGATCAGCTGATTGAGCCACCAGCCTGCAAGTTGAAAGGTTGCTGGTCTGATTCCCAGTCAGGGCACATGCCTGGATTGCACGCCAGGTCCCCAGTTAGGGGAGGGTGAGAGGCATGATTGATGCATCTCTTGCACATAAATGTTCCTCTCTCTCTCTGTCTTTCTTTCTTTCTTTCTCCCTCCCTTCTCCTCTCTCTAAAAAGAAATGAATAAAATCTTTTAAAACAAATATTTATTGGATTTTGTGCTACTTGGCTTCTCACTCATGAAGAAACCTTTAAAAGTTACACGCATGGCTGGTCAGTACTATAATCATCTACACCGAGCAGGCAGGGTGGCTAGTGGACCAAGCTGCTCTAAACCTCCACAGCACTCTGCCCGGGCTGGCTGCATGTGTTAAGCATCACACTCTTCTCCACCACCTGTTCTTTTAAATTCAAGTGCAATATTCTTGAGGACAAGCTAACACATTGTCTTTAATGCCTTAGTGTGCAAGAACTTATCATTTTTTTCTGTTGAGAATAAACAGTGAGATGATCCAGAAATAGGTTCAAAACCACAATTTTAGCCACAACAAACCCCGATTACACAACTATTTCAAAAATTAGAAAGGGCTTGTGTAGTCTAACTTCGCAATGAGGAATGTAAAAGATTCCCTTTAACACTAACCTTATGGTCAACAAATCGGTTTTATAGAAACATGGCCACTTTTGTTTCTTCCACACCTCACCTATGTCACCCCTCCAATATTATATTATTTTGATGTAAATCCAAAACATCGTCTGTAAATATTTTAGTGTTATTTCTAAAAGGCCTCTTCAACACACACACACACACACAATACCATTATTCTAACTAAAAATTTTAACAAAAATGTTCTATGTCATCAAATATTCACTATAAAACTTTTGGAAGAAGACGCAGGGAAAAAAATCTTTGGGATGTAGGGCTAGGTGAAGAGTTTACACCAAAAACATGATCCATAAAAGAAAAAAGTTGATAAACTGGCCTTCATCAAATTAAAAACTTTTATTCTCAAAAGATCCTGTTAAGAGGATAAGAAAAAACCAACAAACCAGGGGGAAATACTTGCAAACCACATATCTGACAAAGTACTCTATCTAGAATATCTGTTAAGAACTCTCAAAACAAACAAGCCTATTTTAGAAAATGGACAAAAGATATGAACAAACATGTCATCAAACAGGATATACAGATGGCAAATAAGTACATGAAATGATAGTCAATACCATTAATCATTAGAGAAATGCAAATTGAAACTATAATGTGATATCACTATGCTCAATCAGAATGACTAAAATTCAAAACAAAAAGTGATTAACACCAAATACTGGTGAGGATGGAGAGGAAATGGATCACTCACATATTACTGGTAGGAATGTGAAATAGTACAGTCACTCTGGAAAAAGAATATGGCAGTTTCTTAAAAAACTAGACACGTACCCTGGCTGGTGTGGCTCAGTGGATTGAGCGCCGGCTTGTGAACCAGAGAGTCACTAGTTTGATTCCCAAGCACATGCCTCGGTTGTGGGCCAGGTCCCCAGTAGGGGGCGCATGAGAAGCAACCACATATTGCTGTTTCCCTCTCTTTCTCCTTCCTTTCCCCTCTCTAAAAATAAATAAATAAAGTCTTCATTTACAACAGAAAACTAAACATGTGCTTACAACAGGTCTTCGTGACTGCATTTATACCAGAGAAAGGAAAAATTATGTTCATAGAAAGACCTGTACATAAATGTTTATAGTAGCTTTATTCATAGCCAAAACTGAAAATGGCCCAGATATCCTTCAACTGGTGAATGGTTAAACTGTGATACATGTATATCATCATGTAATGCTACTCAACAATTACGAGGAATCCAATATCCACATAGGTAACCCCTTAGATGGACCTCAAGGACGTTATGCTGTGTAAAAGAAAGACAATCTCTGAAGATAACATACTGTGTGATTCCAGTTATAGAACTTTCTCAAAATGACAAAATAACAGAGCTTTTAGGGGAATAGATCAGTGATTGCCACAGGTTAGGAAGTCGTTAGGAAGGGTATAGAAATGGGATGTTAATGTAACACAGTAGGTAACACAAGGGATATCTTTGTACTGATGGAACATCTCTGTTTCTGAATTATGGTGGTAGTTACACAAGTTAACGCACGATTAAATTGAATGAAAACACACACATGGAAATGAGTGCATATAAAATGATGAAATCTGAACAAGGTCTATGGCTTGAGCCAACGTCAATTTCCTGGTTTTGATATGGCACTATAATTCTGTAAGATGTTATCATGGGGGTAAACTGGGTGAAAAGTACATAAGATCTCTACTTTGTTGCAATATTCTATGAATCTATAATTATTTCAAAATACAAAGTATAAACAGAACCTTCACTAACCCTATTTTTCTTAAGAAAAGTTTCCCAAAAGAATTGTCTACATACCCCATGATGAATTACAAATCCTATTCCATTCTAATCCCCCTCCAATACGCTAACACACGGCAACCAGAGTAAATTTTTGAAACATCAGCATTTAATTACTACTCTTCTTAAAAAACCCTTTTAAAAGCCTCCAACGCTCTTAGAATAAAATGCAATGTGTAGTTAAAATAAAAACCCTGCCGTGATGCAGCCCCTCTCCTGGTGCCATTCCACACCATCTCTGAAGCTAAGCTCCAGTCACCCTCTAGTTCTAGAAACAGCCAAACTTCCCAGCTTTAAAGCTTCGCATAAACCATCATCTTTACAGAAAGCAGAGAAATACAGTGGTTTCCAGGGTGACCTCTAAACCTTAAATCACAGGACGCTGAATTCTGCAGGCTTTAATTAGCAACTGAGCTGCTTCTCCCTGAGGTAACTCTATGCAGTGTCCGCCTGGAACTGATTTAAGACTGGTTTGAGATTTTCCAAGTAACACCAGCAATGCCAGCTAACAAAGAGTGTATTCGATTGCTTATAGTGTGCTAGGTCATTTAACGCTCAAAACGATCACCTGCGGGGGAGATGAGTTTCCCATTCACAAATGAGCCTTTAGGGAGCTTTAGTTAACCCGCCCAGAGTTAAATAGGAAGTGGAGGGCCTGTTTTCAAAGACAGACTGTAGACCTCTACTCAAGACTGCTCTGTTATTCTTTTCTTCCCGCCTACAAACACAACAAATAAATCCCGCAGGTAGTTCTGGGGATCCGAGGTTGGTGCCCGTGCTCCACAGGATTCCGACTTCTCACGCCTGGGACAGGGCAGTAGAACAGGGGCATAGATCCAGCACCGGGCACCTTTGGGAGAAGATGCTGCACAGGTGGCGGGGGCGGGCCAGCGGCTACTCACCTAGTGCTGGCTTTGCGGCCACACTGGCACAGCGGCCGGGGCCTCCCCAGCGCCGGCCCGCACGCCGCGGAGAAGCCCCCGGGGAAACCCCCGCGGGCCCGTCCGCAGGCACTGCCCAGGTAACGCAGCGAGGGAACCATCGCCTGCAACCCCTCCCCTGCCCCAGCCTCAGCCCCAGAGGGGTCACTAGAGCAGGACACTACTGGGCCCCCTCCCGCCCCCCCCACCGCGCGCTCTCTAGC